>NC_080404.1:3353750-3657954 GCF_030265065.1 Corythoichthys intestinalis
TTGAGCGCAATCCTCAAACTTAGGTCAAAAAAGCCATTTAAGCCTTTTCACAGTGAGATCTATGCGATATGGCCGAGAAATGTAATTTTGATGTTAACTCCCAAACCGCTGCGCAGAAGTCAACCAAACTTCACCCAATAGTGTATTGTATCACATTCTAGTAGTTACATTTGAAAATTTCGTTCTAGGACATTTGGTTTGAGCGCAATCCTCAAACTTAGGTCAAAAAAGCCATTTAAGCCTTTTCACAGTGAGATCTATGCGATATGGCCGAGAAATGTAATTTTGATGTTAACTCCCAAACCGCTGCGCAGAAGTCAACCAAACTTCACCCAATAGTGTATTGTATCACAATCTAGTAGTTACATTTGAAAATTTTGTTCTAGGACATTTTGTTTGAACGCAATCATCAAACTTAATTAAAAAAGTCATTTAAGCCTTTTCACAGTGAGAACTATGCGATATGGCCGAGAAATGTAATTTTGATGTTAACTCCCAAACCGCTGCGCAGAAGTCAACCAAACTTCACCCAATAGTGTATTGTATCACAATCTAGTAGTTACATTTGAAAATTTTGTTCTAGGACATTTTGTTTGAGCGCAATCCTCAAACTTAGGTCAAAAAAGCCATTTAAGCCTTTTCACAGTGAGATCTATGCGATATGGCCGAGAAATGTAATTTTGATGTTAACTCCCAAACCGCTGCGCAGAAGTCAACCAAACTTCACCCAGTAGTGTATTGTATCACAATCTAGTAGTTACATTTGAAAATTTTGTTCTAGGACATTTTGTTTGAACGCAATCATCAAACTTAATTAAAAAAGTCATTTAAGCCTTTTCACAGTGAGATCTATGCGATATGGCCGAGAAATGTAATTTTGATGTTAACTCCCAAACCGCTGCGCAGAAGTCAACCAAACTTCACCCATTAGTGTATTGTATCACAATCTAGTAGTTACATTTGAAAATTTTGTTCTAGGAAATTTTGTTTGAGCGCAATCATCAAACTTAATTAAAAAAGTCATTTAAGCCTTTTCACAGTGAGATCTATGCGATATGGCCGAGAATTGTAATTTTGATGTTAACTCCCAAACCGCTGCGCAGAAGTCAACCAAACTTCACCCATTAGTGTATTTTATCACAATCTAGTAGTTACATGTGGAAATTTGGTTCTAGGACATTTGATTTGAGCGCAATCCTCAAACTTAGGTCAAAAAAGCCATTTAAGCCTTTTCACAGTGAGATCTATGCGATATGGCCGAGAAATGTAATTTTGATGTTAACTCCCAAACCGCTGCGCAGAAGTCAACCAAACTTCACCCAATAGTGTATTGTATCACAATCTAGTAGTTACATTTAAAAATTTTGTTCTAGGACATTTTGTTTGAACGCAATCATCAAACTTAATTAAAAAAGTCATTTAAGCCTTTTCACAGTGAGATCTATGCGATATGGCCGAGAAATGTAATTTTGATGTTAACTCCCAAACCGCTGCGCAGAAGTCAACCAAACTTCACCCATTAGTGTATTGTATCACAATCTAGTAGTTACATGTGGAAATTTGGTTATAGGACATTTGATTTGAGCGCAATCCTCAAACTTAGGTCAAAAAAGCCATTTAAGCCTTTTCACAGTGAGATCTATGCGATATGGCCGAGAAATGTAATTTTGATGTTAACTCCCAAACCGCTGCGCAGAAGTCAACCAAACTTCACCCAATAGTGTATTGTATCACAATCTAGTAGTTACATTTGAAAATTTTGTTCTAGGAAATTTTGTTTGAGCGCAATCATCAAACTTAATTAAAAAAGTCATTTAAGCCTTTTCACAGTGAGATCTATGCGATATGGCCGAGAAATGTAATTTTGATGTTAACTCCCAAACCGCTGCGCAAAAGTCAACCAAACTTCACCCATTAGTGTATTTTATCACAATCTAGTAGTTACATGTGGAAATTTGGTTCTAGGACATTTGATTTGAGCGCAATCCTCAAACTTAGGTCAAAAAAGCCATTTAAGCCTTTTCACAGTGAGATCTATGCGATATGGCCGAGAAATGTAATTTTGATGTTAACTCCCAAACCGCTGCGCAGAAGTCAACCAAACTTCACCCAATAGTGTATTGTATCACATTCTAGTAGTTACATTTGAAAATTTTGTTCTAGGACATTTTGTATGAACGCAATCATCAAACTTAATTAAAAAAGTCATTTAAGCCTTTTCACAGTGAGATCTATGCGATATGGCCGAGAAATGTAATTTTGATGTTAACTCCCAAACCGCTGCGCAGAAGTCAACCAAACTTCACCCAATAGTGTATTGTATCACAATCTAGTAGTTACATTTGAAAATTTTGTTCTAGGAAATTTTGTTTGAGCGCAATCATCAAACTTAATTAAAAAAGTCATTTAAGCCTTTTCACAGTGAGATCTATGCGATATGGCCGAGAAATGTAATTTTGATGTTAACTCCCAAACCGCTGCGCAGAAGTCAACCAAACTTCACCCATTAGTGTATTTTATCACAATCTAGTAGTTACATGTGGAAATTTGGTTCTAGGACATTTGATTTGAGCGCAATCCTCAAACTTAGGTCAAAAAAGCCATTTAAGCCTTTTCACAGTGAGATCTATGCGATATGGCCGAGAAATGTAATTTTGATGTTAACTCCCAAACCGCTGCGCAGAAGTCAACCAAACTTCACCCAATAGTGTATTGTATCACAATCTAGTAGTTGCATTTGAAAATTTTGTTCTAGGACATTTTGTTTGAACGCAATCATCAAACTTAATTAAAAAAGTCATTTAAGCCTTTTCACAGTGAGATCTATGCGATATGGCCGAGAAATGTAATTTTGATGTTAACTCCCAAACCGCTGCGCAGAAGTCAACCAAACTTCACCCAATAGTGTATTGTATCACAATCTAGTAGTTACATTTGAAAATTTTGTTCTAGGAAATTTTGTTTGAGCGCAATCATCAAACTTAATTAAAAAAGTCATTTAAGCCTTTTCACAGTGAGATCTATGCGATATGGCCGAGAAATGTAATTTTGATGTTAACTCCCAAACCGCTGCGCAGAAGTCAACCAAACTTCACCCATTAGTGTATTTTATCACAATCTAGTAGTTACATGTGGAAATTTGGTTCTAGGACATTTGATTTGAGCGCAATCCTCAAACTTAGGTCAAAAAAGCCATTTAAGCCTTTTCACAGTGAGATCTATGCGATATGGCCGAGAAATGTAATTTTGATGTTAACTCCCAAACCGCTGCGCAGAAGTCAACCAAACTTCACCCAATAGTGTATTGTATCACAATCTAGTAGTTACATTTAAAAATTTTGTTCTAGGACATTTTGTTTGAACGCAATCATCAAACTTAATTAAAAAAGTCATTTAAGCCTTTTCACAGTGAGATCTATGCGATATGGCCGAGAAATGTAATTTTGATGTTAACTCCCAAACCGCTGCGCAGAAGTCAACCAAACTTCACCCAATAGTGTATTGTATCACAATCTAGTAGTTACATTTGAAAATTTTGTTCTAGGACATTTTGTTTGAGCGCAATCCTCAAACTTAGGTCAAAAAAGCAATTTAAGCCTTTTCACAGTGAGATCTATGCGATATGGCCGAGAAATGTAATTTTGATGTTCACTCCCAAACCGCTGCGCAGAAGTCAACCAAACTTCACCCATTAGTGTATTGTATCACAATCTAGTAGTTACATGTGGAAATTTGGTTATAGGACATTTGATTTGAGCGCAATCCTCAAACTTAGGTCAAAAAAGCCATTTAAGCCTTTTCACAGTGAGATCTATGCGATATGGCCGAGAAATGTAATTTTGATGTTAACTCCCAAACCGCTGCGCAGAAGTCAACCAAACTTCACCCATTAGTGTATTGTATCACAATCTAGTAGTTACATTTGAAAATTTCGTTCTAGGACATTTGGTTTGAGCGCAATCTTTAAACTTAGGTCAAAAAAGCCATTTAAGCCTTTTCACAGTGAGATCTATGCGATATGGCCGAGAAATGTAATTTTGATGTTAACTCCCAAACCGCTGCGCAGAAGTCAACCAAACTTCACCCAATAGTGTATTGTATCAGAATCTAGTAGTTACATGTGGAAATTTGGTTCTAGGACATTTGATTTGAGCGCAATCCTCAAACTTAGGTCAAAAAAGCCATTTAAGCCTTTTCACAGTGAGATCTATGCGATATGGCCGAGAAATGTAATTTTGATGTTAACTCCCAAACCGCTGCGCAGAAGTCAACCAAACTTCACCCAATAGTGTATTGTATCACATTCTAGTAGTTACATTTTAAAATTTCGTTCTAGGACATTTGGTTTGAGCGCAATTATTAAACTTAGGTCAAAAAAGCCATTTAAGCCTTTTCACAGTGAGATCTATGCGATATGGCCGAGAAATGTAATTTTGATGTTAACTCCCAAACCGCTGCGCAGAAGTAAACCAAACTTCACCCATTAGTGTATTGTATCACAATCTAGTAGTTAAATGTGGAAATTTGGTTCTAGGACATTTGATTTGAGCGCAATCCTCAAACTTAGGTCAAAAAAGCCATTTAAGCCTTTTCACAGTGAGATCTATGCGATATGGCCGAGAAATGTAATTTTGATGTTAACTCCCAAACCGCTGCGCAGAAGTCAACCAAACTTCACCCAATAGTGTATTGTATCACAATCTAGTAGTTACATTTGAAAATTTTGTTCTAGGACATTTTGTTTGAATGCAATCATCAAACTTAATTAAAAAAGTCATTTAAGCCTTTTCACAGTGAGATCTATGCGATATGGCCGAGAAATGTAATTTTGATGTTAACTCCCAAACCGCTGCGCAGAAGTCAACCAAACTTCACCCATTAGTGTATTTTATCACAATCTAGTAGTTACATGTGGAAATTTGGTTCTAGGACATTTGATTTGAGCGCAATCCTCAAACTTAGGTCAAAAAAGCCATTTAAGCCTTTTCACAGTGAGATCTATGCGATATGGCCGAGAAATGTAATTTTGATGTTAACTCCCAAACCGCTGCGCAGAAGTCAACCAAACTTCACCCAATAGTGTATTGTATCACAATCTAGTAGTTACATTTGAAAATTTTGTTCTAGGACATTTTGTTTGAACGCAATCATCAAACTTAATTAAAAAAGTCATTTAAGCCTTTTCACAGTGAGATCTATGCGATATGGCCGAGAAATGTAATTTTGATGTTAACTCCCAAACCGCTGCGCAGAAGTCAACCAAACTTCACCCAATAGTGTATTGTATCACATTCTAGTAGTTACATTTTAAAATTTCGTTCTAGGACATTTGGTTTGAGCGCAATCCTCAAACTTAGGTCAAAAAAGCCATTTAAGCCTTTTCACAGTGAGATCTATGCGATATGGCCGAGAAATGTAATTTTGATGTTAACTCCCAAACCGCTGCGCAGAAGTCAACCAAACTTCACCCAATAGTGTATTGTATCACAATCTAGTAGTTACATTTGAAAATTTTGTTCTAGGACATTTTGTTTGAACGCAATCATCAAACTTAATTAAAAAAGTCATTTAAGCCTTTTCACAGTTAGATCTATGCGATATGGCCGAGAAATGTAATTTTGATGTTAACTCCCAAACCGCTGCGCAGAAGTCAACCAAACTTCACCCAATAGTGTATTGTATCACAATCTAGTAGTTACATTTGAAAATTTTGTTCTAGGACATTTTGTTTGAGCGCAATCCTCAAACTTAGGTCAAAAAAGCCATTTAAGCCTTTTCACAGTGAGATCTATGCGATATGGCCGAGAAATGTAATTTTGATGTTAACTCCCAAACCGCTGCGCAGAAGTCAACCAAACTTCACCCATTAGTGTATTTTATCACAATCTAGTAGTTACATGTGGAAATTTGGTTCTAGGACATTTGATTTGAGCGCAATCCTCAAACTTAGGTCAAAAAAGCCATTTAAGCCTTTTCACAGTGAGATCTATGCGATATGGCCGAGAAATGTAATTTTGATGTTAACTCCCAAACCGCTGCGCAGAAGTCAACCAAACTTCACCCAATAGTGTATTGTATCACAATCTAGTAGTTACATTTAAAAATTTTGTTCTAGGACATTTTGTTTGAACGCAATCATCAAACTTAATTAAAAAAGTCATTTAAGCCTTTTCACAGTGAGATCTATGCGATATGGCCGAGAAATGTAATTTTGATGTTAACTCCCAAACCGCTGCGCAGAAGTCAACCAAACTTCACCCAATAGTGTATTGTATCACATTCTAGTAGTTACATTTGAAAATTTCGTTCTAGGACATTTGGTTTGAGCGCAATCCTCAAACTTAGGTCAAAAAAGCCATTTAAGCCTTTTCACAGTGAGATCTATGCGATATGGCCGAGAAATGTAATTTTGATGTTAACTCCCAAACCGCTGCGCAGAAGTCAACCAAACTTCACCCAATAGTGTATTGTATCACAATCTAGTAGTTACATTTTTGAAAATTTTGTTCTAGGACATTTTGTTTGAACGCAATCATCAAACTTAATTAAAAAAGTCATTTAAGCCTTTTCACAGTGAGATCTATGCGATATGGCCGAGAAATGTAATTTTGATGTTAACTCCCAAACCGCTGCGCAGAAGTCAACCAAACTTCACCCAATAGTGTATTGTATCACAATCTAGTAGTTACATTTGAAAATTTTGTTCTAGGACATTTTGTTTGAGCGCAATCCTCAAACTTAGGTCAAAAAAGCCATTTAAGCCTTTTCACAGTGAGATCTATGCGATATGGCCGAGAAATGTAATTTTGATGTTAACTCCCAAACCGCTGCGCAGAAGTCAACCAAACTTCACCCAATAGTGTATTGTATCACAATCTAGTAGTTACATTTGAAAATTTTGTTCTAGGACATTTTGTTTGAACGCAATCATCAAACTTAATTAAAAAAGTCATTTAAGCCTTTTCACAGTGAGATCTATGCGATATGGCCGAGAAATGTAATTTTGATGTTAACTCCCAAACCGCTGCGCAGAAGTCAACCAAACTTCACCCAATAGTGTATTGTATCACAATCTAGTAGTTACATTTGAAAATTTTGTTCTAGGAAATTTTGTTTGAGCGCAATCATCAAACTTAATTAAAAAAGTCATTTAAGCCTTTTCACAGTGAGATCTATGCGATATGGCCGAGAAATGTAATTTTGATGTTAACTCCCAAACCGCTGCGCAGAAGTCAACCAAACTTCACCCATTAGTGTATTTTATCACAATCTAGTAGTTACATGTGGAAATTTGGTTCTAGGACATTTGATTTGAGCGCAATCCTCAAACTTAGGTCAAAAAAGCCATTTAAGCCTTTTCACAGTGAGATCTATGCGATATGGCCGAGAAATGTAATTTTGATGTTAACTCCCAAACCGCTGCGCAGAAGTCAACCAAACTTCACCCAATAGTGTATTGTATCACAATCTAGTAGTTACATTTAAAAATTTTGTTCTAGGACATTTTGTTTGAACGCAATCATCAAACTTAATTAAAAAAGTCATTTAAGCCTTTTCACAGTGAGATCTATGCGATATGGCCGAGAAATGTAATTTTGATGTTAACTCCCAAACCGCTGCGCAGAAGTCAACCAAACTTCACCCAATAGTGTATTGTATCACAATCTAGTAGTTACATTTGAAAATTTTGTTCTAGGACATTTTGTTTGAGCGCAATCCTCAAACTTAGGTCAAAAAAGCAATTTAAGCCTTTTCACAGTGAGATCTATGCGATATGGCCGAGAAATGTAATTTTGATGTTCACTCCCAAACCGCTGCGCAGAAGTCAACCAAACTTCACCCATTAGTGTATTGTATCACAATCTAGTAGTTACATGTGGAAATTTGGTTATAGGACATTTGATTTGAGCGCAATCCTCAAACTTAGGTCAAAAAAGCCATTTAAGCCTTTTCACAGTGAGATCTATGCGATATGGCCGAGAAATGTAATTTTGATGTTAACTCCCAAACCGCTGCGCAGAAGTCAACCAAACTTCACCCATTAGTGTATTGTATCACAATCTAGTAGTTACATTTGAAAATTTCGTTCTAGGACATTTGGTTTGAGCGCAATCTTTAAACTTAGGTCAAAAAAGCCATTTAAGCCTTTTCACAGTGAGATCTATGCGATATGGCCGAGAAATGTAATTTTGATGTTAACTCCCAAACCGCTGCGCAGAAGTCAACCAAACTTCACCCAATAGTGTATTGTATCAGAATCTAGTAGTTACATGTGGAAATTTGGTTCTAGGACATTTGATTTGAGCGCAATCCTCAAACTTAGGTCAAAAAAGCCATTTAAGCCTTTTCACAGTGAGATCTATGCGATATGGCCGAGAAATGTAATTTTGATGTTAACTCCCAAACCGCTGCGCAGAAGTCAACCAAACTTCACCCAATAGTGTATTGTATCACATTCTAGTAGTTACATTTTAAAATTTCGTTCTAGGACATTTGGTTTGAGCGCAATTATTAAACTTAGGTCAAAAAAGCCATTTAAGCCTTTTCACAGTGAGATCTATGCGATATGGCCGAGAAATGTAATTTTGATGTTAACTCCCAAACCGCTGCGCAGAAGTAAACCAAACTTCACCCATTAGTGTATTGTATCACAATCTAGTAGTTACATGTGGAAATTTGGTTCTAGGACATTTGATTTGAGCGCAATCCTCAAACTTAGGTCAAAAAAGCCATTTAAGCCTTTTCACAGTGAGATCTATGCGATATGGCCGAGAAATGTAATTTTGATGTTAACTCCCAAACCGCTGCGCAGAAGTCAACCAAACTTCACCCAATAGTGTATTGTATCACAATCTAGTAGTTACATTTGAAAATTTTGTTCTAGGACATTTTGTTTGAATGCAATCATCAAACTTAATTAAAAAAGTCATTTAAGCCTTTTCACAGTGAGATCTATGCGATATGGCCGAGAAATGTAATTTTGATGTTAACTCCCAAACCGCTGCGCAGAAGTCAACCAAACTTCACCCATTAGTGTATTTTATCACAATCTAGTAGTTACATGTGGAAATTTGGTTCTAGGACATTTGATTTGAGCGCAATCCTCAAACTTAGGTCAAAAAAGCCATTTAAGCCTTTTCACAGTGAGATCTATGCGATATGGCCGAGAAATGTAATTTTGATGTTAACTCCCAAACCGCTGCGCAGAAGTCAACCAAACTTCACCCAATAGTGTATTGTATCACAATCTAGTAGTTACATTTGAAAATTTTGTTCTAGGACATTTTGTTTGAACGCAATCATCAAACTTAATTAAAAAAGTCATTTAAGCCTTTTCACAGTGAGATCTATGCGATATGGCCGAGAAATGTAATTTTGATGTTAACTCCCAAACCGCTGCGCAGAAGTCAACCAAACTTCACCCAATAGTGTATTGTATCACATTCTAGTAGTTACATTTGAAAATTTCGTTCTAGGACATTTGGTTTGAGCGCAATCCTCAAACTTAGGTCAAAAAAGCCATTTAAGCCTTTTCACAGTGAGATCTATGCGATATGGCCGAGAAATGTAATTTTGATGTTAACTCCCAAACCGCTGCGCAGAAGTCAACCAAACTTCACCCAATAGTGTATTGTATCACAATCTAGTAGTTACATTTGAAAATTTTGTTCTAGGACATTTTGTTTGAACGCAATCATCAAACTTAATTAAAAAAGTCATTTAAGCCTTTTCACAGTTAGATCTATGCGATATGGCCGAGAAATGTAATTTTGATGTTAACTCCCAAACCGCTGCGCAGAAGTCAACCAAACTTCACCCAATAGTGTATTGTATCACAATCTAGTAGTTACATTTGAAAATTTTGTTCTAGGACATTTTGTTTGAGCGCAATCCTCAAACTTAGGTCAAAAAAGCCATTTAAGCCTTTTCACAGTGAGATCTATGCGATATGGCCGAGAAATGTAATTTTGATGTTAACTCCCAAACCGCTGCGCAGAAGTCAACCAAACTTCACCCATTAGTGTATTTTATCACAATCTAGTAGTTACATGTGGAAATTTGGTTCTAGGACATTTGATTTGAGCGCAATCCTCAAACTTAGGTCAAAAAAGCCATTTAAGCCTTTTCACAGTGAGATCTATGCGATATGGCCGAGAAATGTAATTTTGATGTTAACTCCCAAACCGCTGCGCAGAAGTCAACCAAACTTCACCCAATAGTGTATTGTATCACAATCTAGTAGTTACATTTAAAAATTTTGTTCTAGGACATTTTGTTTGAACGCAATCATCAAACTTAATTAAAAAAGTCATTTAAGCCTTTTCACAGTGAGATCTATGCGATATGGCCGAGAAATGTAATTTTGATGTTAACTCCCAAACCGCTGCGCAGAAGTCAACCAAACTTCACCCAATAGTGTATTGTATCACATTCTAGTAGTTACATTTGAAAATTTCGTTCTAGGACATTTGGTTTGAGCGCAATCCTCAAACTTAGGTCAAAAAAGCCATTTAAGCCTTTTCACAGTGAGATCTATGCGATATGGCCGAGAAATGTAATTTTGATGTTAACTCCCAAACCGCTGCGCAGAAGTCAACCAAACTTCACCCAATAGTGTATTGTATCACAATCTAGTAGTTACATTTTTGAAAATTTTGTTCTAGGACATTTTGTTTGAACGCAATCATCAAACTTAATTAAAAAAGTCATTTAAGCCTTTTCACAGTGAGATCTATGCGATATGGCCGAGAAATGTAATTTTGATGTTAACTCCCAAACCGCTGCGCAGAAGTCAACCAAACTTCACCCAATAGTGTATTGTATCACAATCTAGTAGTTACATTTGAAAATTTTGTTCTAGGACATTTTGTTTGAGCGCAATCCTCAAACTTAGGTCAAAAAAGCCATTTAAGCCTTTTCACAGTGAGATCTATGCGATATGGCCGAGAAATGTAATTTTGATGTTAACTCCCAAACCGCTGCGCAGAAGTCAACCAAACTTCACCCAATAGTGTATTGTATCACAATCTAGTAGTTACATTTGAAAATTTTGTTCTAGGACATTTTGTTTGAACGCAATCATCAAACTTAATTAAAAAAGTCATTTAAGCCTTTTCACAGTGAGATCTATGCGATATGGCCGAGAAATGTAATTTTGATGTTAACTCCCAAACCGCTGCGCAGAAGTCAACCAAACTTCACCCAATAGTGTATTGTATCACAATCTAGTAGTTACATTTGAAAATTTTGTTCTAGGAAATTTTGTTTGAGCGCAATCATCAAACTTAATTAAAAAAGTCATTTAAGCCTTTTCACAGTGAGATCTATGCGATATGGCCGAGAAATGTAATTTTGATGTTAACTCCCAAACCGCTGCGCAGAAGTCAACCAAACTTCACCCATTAGTGTATTTTATCACAATCTAGTAGTTACATGTGGAAATTTGGTTCTAGGACATTTGATTTGAGCGCAATCCTCAAACTTAGGTCAAAAAAGCCATTTAAGCCTTTTCACAGTGAGATCTATGCGATATGGCCGAGAAATGTAATTTTGATGTTCACTCCCAAACCGCTGCGCAGAAGTCAACCAAACTTCACCCGTTAGTGTATTGTATCACAATCTAGTAGTTACATGTGGAAATTTGGTTATAGGACATTTGATTTGAGCGCAATCCTCAAACTTAGGTCAAAAAAGCCATTTAAGCCTTTTCACAGTGAGATCTATGCGATATGGCCGAGAAATGTAATTTTGATGTTAACTCCCAAACCGCTGCGCAGAAGTCAACCAAACTTCACCCATTAGTGTATTGTATCACAATCTAGTAGTTACATTTGAAAATTTCGTTCTAGGACATTTGGTTTGAGCGCAATCTTTTAACTTAGGTCAAAAAAGCCATTTAAGCCTTTTCACAGTGAGATCTATGCGATATGGCCGAGAAATGTAATTTTGATGTTAACTCCCAAACCTCTGCGCAGAAGTCAACCAAACTTCACCCAATAGTGTATTGTATCACAATCTAGTAGTTACATGTGGAAATTTGGTTCTAGGACATTTGATTTAAGCGCAATCCTCAAACTTAGGTCAAAAAAGCCATTTAAGCCTTTTCACAGTGAGATCTATGCGATATGGCCGAGAAATGTAATTTTGATGTTAACTCCCAAACCGCTGCGCAGAAGTCAACCAAACTTCACCCAATAGTGTATTGTATCACATTCTAGTAGTTACATTTTAAAATTTCGTTCTAGGACATTTGGTTTGAGCGCAATTATTAAACTTAGGTCAAAAAAGCCATTTAAGCCTTTTCACAGTGAGATCTATGCGATATGGCCGAGAAATGTAATTTTGATGTTAACTCCCAAACCGCTGCGCAGAAGTAAACCAAACTTCACCCATTAGTGTATTGTATCACAATCTAGTAGTTACATTTGAAAATTTTGTTCTAGGACATTTTGTTTGAGCGCAATCCTCAAACTTAGGTCAAAAAAGCCATTTAAGCCTTTTCACAGTGAGATCTATGCGATATGGCCGAGAAATGTAATTTTGATGTTAACTCCCAAACCGCTGCGCAGAAGTCAACCAAACTTCACCCAATAGTGTATTGTATCACAATCTAGTAGTTACATTTGAAAATTTTGTTCTAGGACATTTTGTTTGAACGCAATCATCAAACTTAATTAAAAAAGTCATTTAAGCCTTTTCACAGTGAGATCTATGCGATATGGCCGAGAAATGTAATTTTGATGTTAACTCCCAAACCGCTGCGCAGAAGTCAACCAAACTTCACCCAATAGTGTATTGTATCACAATCTAGTAGTTACATTTGAAAATTTTGTTCTAGGAAATTTTGTTTGAGCGCAATCATCAAACTTAATTAAAAAAGTCATTTAAGCCTTTTCACAGTGAGATCTATGCGATATGGCCGAGAAATGTAATTTTGATGTTAACTCCCAAACCGCTGCGCAGAAGTCAACCAAACTTCACCCATTAGTGTATTTTATCACAATCTAGTAGTTACATGTGGAAATTTGGTTCTAGGACATTTGATTTGAGCGCAATCCTCAAACTTAGGTCAAAAAAGCCATTTAAGCCTTTTCACAGTGAGATCTATGCGATATGGCCGAGAAATGTAATTTTGATGTTCACTCCCAAACCGCTACGCAGAAGTCAACCAAACTTCACCCATTAGTGTATTGTATCACAATCTAGTAGTTACATGTGGAAATTTGGTTCTAGGACATTTGATTTGAGCGCAATCCTCAAACTTAGGTCAAAAAAGCCATTTAAGCCTTTTCACAGTGAGATCTATGCGATATGGCCGAGAAATGTAATTTTGATGTTCACTCCCAAACCGCTGCGCAGAAGTCAACCAAACTTCACCCGTTAGTGTATTGTATCACAATCTAGTAGTTACATGTGGAAATTTGGTTATAGGACATTTGATTTGAGCGCAATCCTCAAACTTAGGTCAAAAAAGCCATTTAAGCCTTTTCACAGTGAGATCTATGCGATATGGCCGAGAAATGTAATTTTGATGTTAACTCCCAAACCGCTGCGCAGAAGTCAACCAAACTTCACCCATTAGTGTATTGTATCACAATCTAGTAGTTACATTTGAAAATTTCGTTCTAGGACATTTGGTTTGAGCGCAATCTTTTAACTTAGGTCAAAAAAGCCATTTAAGCCTTTTCACAGTGAGATCTATGCGATATGGCCGAGAAATGTAATTTTGATGTTAACTCCCAAACCTCTTCGCAGAAGTCAACCAAACTTCACCCAATAGTGTATTGTATCACAATCTAGTAGTTACATGTGGAAATTTGGTTCTAGGACATTTGATTTAAGCGCAATCCTCAAACTTAGGTCAAAAAAGCCATTTAAGCCTTTTCACAGTGAGATCTATGCGATATGGCCGAGAAATGTAATTTTGATGTTAACTCCCAAACCGCTGCGCAGAAGTCAACCAAACTTCACCCAATAGTGTATTGTATCACATTCTAGTAGTTACATTTTAAAATTTCGTTCTAGGACATTTGGTTTGAGCGCAATTATTAAACTTAGGTCAAAAAAGCCATTTAAGCCTTTTCACAGTGAGATCTATGCGATATGGCCGAGAAATGTAATTTTGATGTTAACTCCCAAACCGCTGCGCAGAAGTAAACCAAACTTCACCCATTAGTGTATTGTATCACAATCTAGTAGTTACATGTGGAAATTTGGTTCTAGGACATTTGATTTGAGCGCAATCCTCAAACTTAGGTCAAAAAAGCCATTTAAGCCTTTTCACAGTGAGATCTATGCGATATGGCCGAGAAATGTAATTTTGATGTTAACTCCCAAACCGCTGCGCAGAAGTCAACCAAACTTCACCCAATAGTGTATTGTATCACAATCTAGTAGTTACATTTGAAAATTTTGTTCTATGACATTTTGTTTGAATGCAATCATCAAACTTAATTAAAAAAGTCATTTAAGCCTTTTCACAGTGAGATCTATGCGATATGGCCGAGAAATGTAATTTTGATGTTAACTCCCAAACCGCTGCGCAGAAGTCAACCAAACTTCACCCAATAGTGTATTGTATCACAATCTAGTAGTTACATTTGAAAATTTTGTTCTAGGAAATTTTGTTTGAGCGCAATCATCAAACTTAATTAAAAAAGTCATTTAAGCCTTTTCACAGTGAGATCTATGCGATATGGCCGAGAAATGTGATTTTGATGTTAACTCCCAAACCGCTGCGCAGAAGTCAACCAAACTTCACCCATTAGTGTATTTTATCACAATCTAGTAGTTACATGTGTAAATTTGGTTCTAGGACATTTGATTTGAGCGCAATCCTCAAACTTAGGTCAAAAAAGCCATTTAAGCCTTTTCACAGTGAGATCTATGCGATATGGCCGAGAAATGTAATTTTGATGTTAACTCCCAAACCGCTGCGCAGAAGTCAACCAAACTTCACCCAATAGTGTATTGTATCACAATCTAGTAGTTACATTTAAAAATTTTGTTCTAGGACATTTTGTTTGAACGCAATCATCAAACTTAATTAAAAAAGTCATTTAAGCCTTTTCACAGAGAGATCTATGCGATATGGCCGAGAAATGTAATTTTGATGTTAACTCCCAAACCGCTGCGCAGAAGTCAACCAAACTTCACCCATTAGTGTATTGTATCACAATCTAGTAGTTACATGTGGAAATTTGGTTATAGGACATTTGATTTGAGCGCAATCCTCAAACTTAGGTCAAAAAAGCCATTTAAGCCTTTTCACAGTGAGATCTATGCGATATGGCCGAGAAATGTAATTTTGATGTTAACTCCCAAACCGCTGCGCAGAAGTCAACCAAACTTCACCCAAAAGTGTATTGTATCACAATCTAGTAGTTACATTTGAAAATTTTGTTCTAGGAAATTTTGTTTGAGCGCAATCATCAAACTTAATTAAAAAAGTCATTTAAGCCTTTTCACAGTGAGATCTATGCGATATGGCCGAGAAATGTAATTTTTATGTTAACTCCCAAACCGCTGCGCAGAAGTCAACCAAACTTCACCCATTAGTGTATTTTATCACAATCTAGTAGTTACATGTGGAAATTTGGTTCTAGGACATTTGATTTGAGCGCAATCCTCAAACTTAGGTCAAAAAAGCCATTTAAGCCTTTTCACAGTGAGATCTATGCGATATGGCCGAGAAATGTAATTTTGATGTTAACTCCCAAACCGCTGCGCAGAAGTCAACCAAACTTCACCCAATAGTGTATTGTATCACATTCTAGTAGTTACATTTGAAAATTTCGTTCTAGGACATTTGGTTTGAGCGCAATCCTCAAACTTAGGTCAAAAAAGCCATTTAAGCCTTTTCACAGTGAGATCTATGCGATATGGCCGAGAAATGTAATTTTGATGTTAACTCCCAAACCGCTGCGCAGAAGTCAACCAAACTTCACCCAATAGTGTATTGTATCACAATCTAGTAGTTACATTTGAAAATTTTGTTCTAGGACATTTTGTTTGAACGCAATCATCAAACTTAATTAAAAAAGTCATTTAAGCCTTTTCACAGTGAGATCTATGCGATATGGCCGAGAAATGTAATTTTGATGTTAACTCCCAAACCGCTGCGCAGAAGTCAACCAAACTTCACCCAATAGTGTATTGTATCACAATCTAGTAGTTACATTTGAAAATTTTGTTCTAGGACATTTTGTTTGAGCGCAATCCTCAAACTTAGGTCAAAAAAGCCATTTAAGCCTTTTCACAGTGAGATCTATGCGATATGGCCGAGAAATGTAATTTTGATGTTAACTCCCAAACCGCTGCGCAGAAGTCAACCAAACTTCACCCAATAGTGTATTGTATCACAATCTAGTAGTTACATTTGAAAATTTTGTTCTAGGACATTTTGTTTGAGCGCAATCCTCAAACTTAGGTCAAAAAAGCCATTTAAGCCTTTTCACAGTGAGATCTATGCGATATGGCCGAGAAATGTAATTTTGATGTTAACTCCCAAACCGCTGCGCAGAAGTCAACCAAACTTCACCCAATAGTGTATTGTATCACAATCTAGTAGTTACATTTGAAAATTTTGTTCTAGGACATTTTGTTTGAACGCAATCATCAAACTTAATTAAAAAAGTCATTTAAGCCTTTTCACAGTGAGATCTATGCGATATGGCCGAGAAATGTAATTTTGATGTTAACTCCCAAACCGCTGCGCAGAAGTCAACCAAACTTCACCCAATAGTGTATTGTATCACAATCTAGTAGTTACATTTGAAAATTTTGTTCTAGGAAATTTTGTTTGAGCGCAATCATCAAACTTAATTAAAAAAGTCATTTAAGCCTTTTCACAGTGAGATCTATGCGATATGGCCGAGAATTGTAATTTTGATGTTAACTCCCAAACCGCTGCGCAGAAGTCAACCAAACTTCACCCATTAGTGTATTTTATCACAATCTAGTAGTTACATGTGGAAATTTGGTTCTAGGACATTTGATTTGAGCGCAATCCTCAAACTTAGGTCAAAAAAGCCATTTAAGCCTTTTCACAGTGAGATCTATGCGATATGGCCGAGAAATGTAATTTTGATGTTAACTCCCAAACCGCTGCGCAGAAGTCAACCAAACTTCACCCAATAGTGTATTGTATCACAATCTAGTAGTTACATTTGAAAATTTTGTTCTAGGAAATTTTGTTTGAGCGCAATCATCAAACTTAATTAAAAAAGTCATTTAAGCCTTTTCACAGTGAGATCTATGCGATATGGCCGAGAAATGTAATTTTGATGTTAACTCCCAAACCGCTGCGCAAAAGTCAACCAAACTTCACCCATTAGTGTATTTTATCACAATCTAGTAGTTACATGTGGAAATTTGGTTCTAGGACATTTGATTTGAGCGCAATCCTCAAACTTAGGTCAAAAAAGCCATTTAAGCCTTTTCACAGTGAGATCTATGCGATATGGCCGAGAAATGTAATTTTGATGTTAACTCCCAAACCGCTGCGCAGAAGTCAACCAAACTTCACCCAATAGTGTATTGTATCACATTCTAGTAGTTACATTTGAAAATTTTGTTCTAGGACATTTTGTATGAACGCAATCATCAAACTTAATTAAAAAAGTCATTTAAGCCTTTTCACAGTGAGATCTATGCGATATGGCCGAGAAATGTAATTTTGATGTTAACTCCCAAACCGCTGCGCAGAAGTCAACCAAACTTCACCCAATAGTGTATTGTATCACAATCTAGTAGTTACATTTGAAAATTTTGTTCTAGGAAATTTTGTTTGAGCGCAATCATCAAACTTAATTAAAAAAGTCATTTAAGCCTTTTCACAGTGAGATCTATGCGATATGGCCGAGAAATGTAATTTTGATGTTAACTCCCAAACCGCTGCGCAGAAGTCAACCAAACTTCACCCATTAGTGTATTTTATCACAATCTAGTAGTTACATGTGGAAATTTGGTTCTAGGACATTTGATTTGAGCGCAATCCTCAAACTTAGGTCAAAAAAGCCATTTAAGCCTTTTCACAGTGAGATCTATGCGATATGGCCGAGAAATGTAATTTTGATGTTAACTCCCAAACCGCTGCGCAGAAGTCAACCAAACTTCACCCAATAGTGTATTGTATCACAATCTAGTAGTTACATTTGAAAATTTTGTTCTAGGAAATTTTGTTTGAGCGCAATCATCAAACTTAATTAAAAAAGTCATTTAAGCCTTTTCACAGTGAGATCTATGCGATATGGCCGAGAAATGTAATTTTGATGTTAACTCCCAAACCGCTGCGCAGAAGTCAACCAAACTTCACCCATTAGTGTATTTTATCACAATCTAGTAGTTACATGTGGAAATTTGGTTCTAGGACATTTGATTTGAGCGCAATCCTCAAACTTAGGTCAAAAAAGCCATTTAAGCCTTTTCACAGTGAGATCTATGCGATATGGCCGAGAAATGTAATTTTGATGTTCACTCCCAAACCGCTACGCAGAAGTCAACCAAACTTCACCCATTAGTGTATTGTATCACAATCTAGTAGTTACATGTGGAAATTTGGTTCTAGGACATTTGATTTGAGCGCAATCCTCAAACTTAGGTCAAAAAAGCCATTTAAGCCTTTTCACAGTGAGATCTATGCGATATGGCCGAGTAATGTAATTTTGATGTTCACTCCCAAACCGCTGCGCAGAAGTCAACCAAACTTCACCCGTTAGTGTATTGTATCACAATCTAGTAGTTACATGTGGAAATTTGGTTATAGGACATTTGATTTGAGCGCAATCCTCAAACTTAGGTCAAAAAAGCCATTTAAGCCTTTTCACAGTGAGATCTATGCGATATGGCCGAGAAATGTAATTTTGATGTTAACTCCCAAACCGCTGCGCAGAAGTCAACCAAACTTCACCCATTAGTGTATTGTATCACAATCTAGTAGTTACATTTGAAAATTTCGTTCTAGGACATTTGGTTTGAGCGCAATCTTTTAACTTAGGTCAAAAAAGCCATTTAAGCCTTTTCACAGTGAGATCTATGCGATATGGCCGAGAAATGTAATTTTGATGTTAACTCCCAAACCGCTGCGCAGAAGTCAACCAAACTTCACCCAATAGTGTATTGTATCACAATCTAGTAGTTACATGTGGAAATTTGGTTCTAGGACATTTGATTTAAGCGCAATCCTCAAACTTAGGTCAAAAAAGCCATTTAAGCCTTTTCACAGTGAGATCTATGCGATATGGCCGAGAAATGTAATTTTGATGTTAACTCCCAAACCGCTGCGCAGAAGTCAACCAAACTTCACCCAATAGTGTATTGTATCACATTCTAGTAGTTACATTTTAAAATTTCGTTCTAGGACATTTGGTTTGAGCGCAATTATTAAACTTAGGTCAAAAAAGCCATTTAAGCCTTTTCACAGTGAGATCTATGCGATATGGCCGAGAAATGTAATTTTGATGTTAACTCCCAAACCGCTGCGCAGAAGTAAACCAAACTTCACCCATTAGTGTATTGTATCACAATCTAGTAGTTACATGTGGAAATTTGGTTCTAGGACATTTGATTTGAGCGCAATCCTCAAACTTAGGTCAAAAAAGCCATTTAAGCCTTTTCACAGTGAGATCTATGCGATATGGCCGAGAAATGTAATTTTGATGTTAACTCCCAAACCGCTGCGCAGAAGTCAACCAAACTTCACCCAATAGTGTATTGTATCACAATCTAGTAGTTACATTTGAAAATTTTGTTCTAGGACATTTTGTTTGAATGCAATCATCAAACTTAATTAAAAAAGTCATTTAAGCCTTTTCACAGTGAGATCTATGCGATATGGCCGAGAAATGTAATTTTGATGTTAACTCCCAAACCGCTGCGCAGAAGTCAACCAAACTTCACCCATTAGTGTATTTTATCACAATCTAGTAGTTACATGTGGAAATTTGGTTCTAGGACATTTGATTTGAGCGCAATCCTCAAACTTAGGTCAAAAAAGCCATTTAAGCCTTTTCACAGTGAGATCTATGCGATATGGCCGAGAAATGTAATTTTGATGTTAACTCCCAAACCGCTGCGCAGAAGTCAACCAAACTTCACCCAATAGTGTATTGTATCACAATCTAGTAGTTACATTTGAAAATTTTGTTCTAGGACATTTTGTTTGAACGCAATCATCAAACTTAATTAAAAAAGTCATTTAAGCCTTTTCACAGTGAGATCTATGCGATATGGCCGAGAAATGTAATTTTGATGTTAACTCCCAAACCGCTGCGCAGAAGTCAACCAAACTTCACCCAATAGTGTATTGTATCACAATCTAGTAGTTACATTTGAAAATTTTGTTCTAGGAAATTTTGTTTGAGCGCAATCATCAAACTTAATTAAAAAAGTCATTTAAGCCTTTTCACAGTGAGATCTATGCGATATGGCCGAGAAATGTAATTTTGATGTTAACTCCCAAACCGCTGCGCAGAAGTCAACCAAACTTCACCCATTAGTGTATTTTATCACAATCTAGTAGTTACATGTGGAAATTTGGTTCTAGGACATTTGATTTGAGCGCAATCCTCAAACTTAGGTCAAAAAAGCCATTTAAGCCTTTTCACAGTGAGATCTATGCGATATGGCCGAGAAATGTAATTTTGATGTTAACTCCCAAACCGCTGCGCAGAAGTCAACCAAACTTCACCCAATAGTGTATTGTATCACAATCTAGTAGTTACATTTAAAAATTTTGTTCTAGGACATTTTGTTTGAACGCAATCATCAAACTTAATTAAAAAAGTCATTTAAGCCTTTTCACAGAGAGATCTATGCGATATGGCCGAGAAATGTAATTTTGATGTTAACTCCCAAACCGCTGCGCAGAAGTCAACCAAACTTCACCCAAAAGTGTATTGTATCACAATCTAGTAGTTACATTTGAAAATTTTTTTCTAGGAAATTTTGTTTGAGCGCAATCATCAAACTTAATTAAAAAAGTCATTTAAGCCTTTTCACAGTGAGATCTATGCGATATGGCCGAGAAATGTAATTTTCATGTTAACTCCCAAACCGCTGCGCAGAAGTCAACCAAACTTCACCCATTAGTGTATTTTATCACAATCTAGTAGTTACATGTGGAAATTTGGTTCTAGGACATTTGATTTGAGCGCAATCCTCAAACTTAGGTCAAAAAAGCCATTTAAGCCTTTTCACAGTGAGATCTATGCGATATGGCCGAGAAATGTAATTTTGATGTTAACTCCCAAACCGCTGCGCAGAAGTCAACCAAACTTCACCCAATAGTGTATTGTATCACATTCTAGTAGTTACATTTGAAAATTTCGTTCTAGGACATTTGGTTTGAGCGCAATCCTCAAACTTAGGTCAAAAAAGCCATTTAAGCCTTTTCACAGTGAGATCTATGCGATATGGCCGAGAAATGTAATTTTGATGTTAACTCCCAAACCGCTGCGCAGAAGTCAACCAAACTTCACCCAATAGTGTATTGTATCACAATCTAGTAGTTACATTTGAAAATTTTGTTCTAGGACATTTTGTTTGAACGCAATCATCAAACTTAATTAAAAAAGTCATTTAAGCCTTTTCACAGTGAGATCTATGCGATATGGCCGAGAAATGTAATTTTGATGTTAACTCCCAAACCGCTGCGCAGAAGTCAACCAAACTTCACCCAATAGTGTATTGTATCACAATCTAGTAGTTACATTTGAAAATTTTGTTCTAGGACATTTTGTTTGAGCGCAATCCTCAAACTTAGGTCAAAAAAGCCATTTAAGCCTTTTCACAGTGAGATCTATGCGATATGGCCGAGAAATGTAATTTTGATGTTAACTCCCAAACCGCTGCGCAGAAGTCAACCAAACTTCACCCAATAGTGTATTGTATCACAATCTAGTAGTTACATTTGAAAATTTTGTTCTAGGACATTTTGTTTGAACGCAATCATCAAACTTAATTAAAAAAGTCATTTAAGCCTTTTCACAGTGAGATCTATGCGATATGGCCGAGAAATGTAATTTTGATGTTAACTCCCAAACCGCTGCGCAGAAGTCAACCAAACTTCACCCAATAGTGTATTGTATCACAATCTAGTAGTTACATTTGAAAATTTTGTTCTAGGAAATTTTGTTTGAGCGCAATCATCAAACTTAATTAAAAAAGTCATTTAAGCCTTTTCACAGTGAGATCTATGCGATATGGCCGAGAATTGTAATTTTGATGTTAACTCCCAAACCGCTGCGCAGAAGTCAACCAAACTTCACCCATTAGTGTATTTTATCACAATCTAGTAGTTACATGTGGAAATTTGGTTCTAGGACATTTGATTTGAGCGCAATCCTCAAACTTAGGTCAAAAAAGCCATTTAAGCCTTTTCACAGTGAGATCTATGCGATATGGCCGAGAAATGTAATTTTGATGTTAACTCCCAAACCGCTGCGCAGAAGTCAACCAAACTTCACCCAATAGTGTATTGTATCACAATCTAGTAGTTACATTTAAAAATTTTGTTCTAGGACATTTTGTTTGAACGCAATCATCAAACTTAATTAAAAAAGTCATTTAAGCCTTTTCACAGTGAGATCTATGCGATATGGCCGAGAAATGTAATTTTGATGTTAACTCCCAAACCGCTGCGCAGAAGTCAACCAAACTTCACCCATTAGTGTATTTTATCACAATCTAGTAGTTACATGTGGAAATTTGGTTCTAGGACATTTGATTTGAGCGCAATCCTCAAACTTAGGTCAAAAAAGCCATTTAAGCCTTTTCACAGTGAGATCTATGCGATATGGCCGAGAAATGTAATTTTGATGTTAACTCCCAAACCGCTGCGCAGAAGTCAACCAAACTTCACCCAATAGTGTATTGTATCACATTCTAGTAGTTACATTTGAAAATTTCGTTCTAGGACATTTGGTTTGAGCGCAATCCTCAAACTTAGGTCAAAAAAGCCATTTAAGCCTTTTCACAGTGAGATCTATGCGATATGGCCGAGAAATGTAATTTTGATGTTAACTCCCAAACCGCTGCGCAGAAGTCAACCAAACTTCACCCAATAGTGTATTGTATCACAATCTAGTAGTTACATTTGAAAATTTTGTTCTAGGACATTTTGTTTGAACGCAATCATCAAACTTAATTAAAAAAGTCATTTAAGCCTTTTCACAGTGAGATCTATGCGATATGGCCGAGAAATGTAATTTTGATGTTAACTCCCAAACCGCTGCGCAGAAGTCAACCAAACTTCACCCAATAGTGTATTGTATCACAATCTAGTAGTTACATTTGAAAATTTTGTTCTAGGACATTTTGTTTGAGCGCAATCCTCAAACTTAGGTCAAAAAAGCCATTTAAGCCTTTTCACAGTGAGATCTATGCGATATGGCCGAGAAATGTAATTTTGATGTTAACTCCCAAACCGCTGCGCAGAAGTCAACCAAACTTCACCCAATAGTGTATTGTATCACAATCTAGTAGTTACATTTGAAAATTTTGTTCTAGGACATTTTGTTTGAACGCAATCATCAAACTTAATTAAAAAAGTCATTTAAGCCTTTTCACAGTGAGATCTATGCGATATGGCCGAGAAATGTAATTTTGATGTTAACTCCCAAACCGCTGCGCAGAAGTCAACCAAACTTCACCCAATAGTGTATTGTATCACAATCTAGTAGTTACATTTGAAAATTTTGTTCTAGGAAATTTTGTTTGAGCGCAATCATCAAACTTAATTAAAAAAGTCATTTAAGCCTTTTCACAGTGAGATCTATGCGATATGGCCGAGAATTGTAATTTTGATGTTAACTCCCAAACCGCTGCGCAGAAGTCAACCAAACTTCACCCATTAGTGTATTTTATCACAATCTAGTAGTTACATGTGGAAATTTGGTTCTAGGACATTTGATTTGAGCGCAATCCTCAAACTTAGGTCAAAAAAGCCATTTAAGCCTTTTCACAGTGAGATCTATGCGATATGGCCGAGAAATGTAATTTTGATGTTAACTCCCAAACCGCTGCGCAGAAGTCAACCAAACTTCACCCAATAGTGTATTGTATCACAATCTAGTAGTTACATTTAAAAATTTTGTTCTAGGACATTTTGTTTGAACGCAATCATCAAACTTAATTAAAAAAGTCATTTAAGCCTTTTCACAGTGAGATCTATGCGATATGGCCGAGAAATGTAATTTTGATGTTAACTCCCAAACCGCTGCGCAGAAGTCAACCAAACTTCACCCATTAGTGTATTGTATCACAATCTAGTAGTTACATGTGGAAATTTGGTTATAGGACATTTGATTTGAGCGCAATCCTCAAACTTAGGTCAAAAAAGCCATTTAAGCCTTTTCACAGTGAGATCTATGCGATATGGCCGAGAAATGTAATTTTGATGTTAACTCCCAAACCGCTGCGCAGAAGTCAACCAAACTTCACCCAATAGTGTATTGTATCACAATCTAGTAGTTACATTTGAAAATTTTGTTCTAGGAAATTTTGTTTGAGCGCAATCATCAAACTTAATTAAAAAAGTCATTTAAGCCTTTTCACAGTGAGATCTATGCGATATGGCCGAGAAATGTAATTTTGATGTTAACTCCCAAACCGCTGCGCAAAAGTCAACCAAACTTCACCCATTAGTGTATTTTATCACAATCTAGTAGTTACATGTGGAAATTTGGTTCTAGGACATTTGATTTGAGCGCAATCCTCAAACTTAGGTCAAAAAAGCCATTTAAGCCTTTTCACAGTGAGATCTATGCGATATGGCCGAGAAATGTAATTTTGATGTTAACTCCCAAACCGCTGCGCAGAAGTCAACCAAACTTCACCCAATAGTGTATTGTATCACATTCTAGTAGTTACATTTGAAAATTTTGTTCTAGGACATTTTGTATGAACGCAATCATCAAACTTAATTAAAAAAGTCATTTAAGCCTTTTCACAGTGAGATCTATGCGATATGGCCGAGAAATGTAATTTTGATGTTAACTCCCAAACCGCTGCGCAGAAGTCAACCAAACTTCACCCAATAGTGTATTGTATCACAATCTAGTAGTTACATTTGAAAATTTTGTTCTAGGAAATTTTGTTTGAGCGCAATCATCAAACTTAATTAAAAAAGTCATTTAAGCCTTTTCACAGTGAGATCTATGCGATATGGCCGAGAAATGTAATTTTGATGTTAACTCCCAAACCGCTGCGCAGAAGTCAACCAAACTTCACCCATTAGTGTATTTTATCACAATCTAGTAGTTACATGTGGAAATTTGGTTCTAGGACATTTGATTTGAGCGCAATCCTCAAACTTAGGTCAAAAAAGCCATTTAAGCCTTTTCACAGTGAGATCTATGCGATATGGCCGAGAAATGTAATTTTGATGTTAACTCCCAAACCGCTGCGCAGAAGTCAACCAAACTTCACCCAATAGTGTATTGTATCACAATCTAGTAGTTACATTTGAAAATTTTGTTCTAGGACATTTTGTTTGAACGCAATCATCAAACTTAATTAAAAAAGTCATTTAAGCCTTTTCACAGTGAGATCTATGCGATATGGCCGAGAAATGTAATTTTGATGTTAACTCCCAAACCGCTGCGCAGAAGTCAACCAAACTTCACCCAATAGTGTATTGTATCACAATCTAGTAGTTACATTTGAAAATTTTGTTCTAGGAAATTTTGTTTGAGCGCAATCATCAAACTTAATTAAAAAAGTCATTTAAGCCTTTTCACAGTGAGATCTATGCGATATGGCCGAGAAATGTAATTTTGATGTTAACTCCCAAACCGCTGCGCAGAAGTCAACCAAACTTCACCCATTAGTGTATTTTATCACAATCTAGTAGTTACATGTGGAAATTTGGTTCTAGGACATTTGATTTGAGCGCAATCCTCAAACTTAGGTCAAAAAAGCCATTTAAGCCTTTTCACAGTGAGATCTATGCGATATGGCCGAGAAATGTAATTTTGATGTTAACTCCCAAACCGCTGCGCAGAAGTCAACCAAACTTCACCCAATAGTGTATTGTATCACAATCTAGTAGTTACATTTGAAAATTTTGTTCTAGGACATTTTGTTTGAGCGCAATCCTTAAACTTAGGTCAAAAAAGCAATTTAAGCCTTTTCACAGTGAGATCTATGCGATATGGCCGAGAAATGTAATTTTGATGTTCACTCCCAAACCGCTGCGCAGAAGTCAACCAAACTTCACCCATTAGTGTATTGTATCACAATCTAGTAGTTACATGTGGAAATTTGGTTATAGGACATTTGATTTGAGCGCAATCCTCAAACTTAGGTCAAAAAAGCCATTTAAGCCTTTTCACAGTGAGATCTATGCGATATGGCCGAGAAATGTAATTTTGATGTTAACTCCCAAACCGCTGCGCAGAAGTCAACCAAACTTCACCCATTAGTGTATTGTATCACAATCTAGTAGTTACATTTGAAAATTTCGTTCTAGGACATTTGGTTTGAGCGCAATCTTTAAACTTAGGTCAAAAAAGCCATTTAAGCCTTTTCACAGTGAGATCTATGCGATATGGCCGAGAAATGTAATTTTGATGTTAACTCCCAAACCGCTGCGCAGAAGTCAACCAAACTTCACCCAATAGTGTATTGTATCACAATCTAGTAGTTACATGTGGAAATTTGGTTCTAGGACATTTGATTTGAGCGCAATCCTCAAACTTAGGTCAAAAAAGCCATTTAAGCCTTTTCACAGTGAGATCTATGCGATATGGCCGAGAAATGTAATTTTGATGTTAACTCCCAAACCGCTGCGCAGAAGTCAACCAAACTTCACCCAATAGTGTATTGTATCACATTCTAGTAGTTACATTTTAAAATTTCGTTCTAGGACATTTGGTTTGAGCGCAATTATTAAACTTAGGTCAAAAAAGCCATTTAAGCCTTTTCACAGTGAGATCTATGCGATATGGCCGAGAAATGTAATTTTGATGTTAACTCCCAAACCGCTGCGCAGAAGTAAACCAAACTTCACCCATTAGTGTATTGTATCACAATCTAGTAGTTACATGTGGAAATTTGGTTCTAGGACATTTGATTTGAGCGCAATCCTCAAACTTAGGTCAAAAAAGCCATTTAAGCCTTTTCACAGTGAGATCTATGCGATATGGCCGAGAAATGTAATTTTGATGTTAACTCCCAAACCGCTGCGCAGAAGTCAACCAAACTTCACCCAATAGTGTATTGTATCACAATCTAGTAGTTACATTTGAAAATTTTGTTCTAGGACATTTTGTTTGAATGCAATCATCAAACTTAATTAAAAAAGTCATTTAAGCCTTTTCACAGTGAGATCTATGCGATATGGCCGAGAAATGTAATTTTGATGTTAACTCCCAAACCGCTGCGCAGAAGTCAACCAAACTTCACCCATTAGTGTATTTTATCACAATCTAGTAGTTACATGTGGAAATTTGGTTCTAGGACATTTGATTTGAGCGCAATCCTCAAACTTAGGTCAAAAAAGCCATTTAAGCCTTTTCACAGTGAGATCTATGCGATATGGCCGAGAAATGTAATTTTGATGTTAACTCCCAAACCGCTGCGCAGAAGTCAACCAAACTTCACCCAATAGTGTATTGTATCACAATCTAGTAGTTACATTTGAAAATTTTGTTCTAGGACATTTTGTTTGAACGCAATCATCAAACTTAATTAAAAAAGTCATTTAAGCCTTTTCACAGTGAGATCTATGCGATATGGCCGAGAAATGTAATTTTGATGTTAACTCCCAAACCGCTGCGCAGAAGTCAACCAAACTTCACCCAATAGTGTATTGTATCACAATCTAGTAGTTACATTTGAAAATTTTGTTCTAGGAAATTTTGTTTGAGCGCAATCATCAAACTTAATTAAAAAAGTCATTTAAGCCTTTTCACAGTGAGATCTATGCGATATGGCCGAGAAATGTAATTTTGATGTTAACTCCCAAACCGCTGCGCAGAAGTCAACCAAACTTCACCCATTAGTGTATTTTATCACAATCTAGTAGTTACATGTGGAAATTTGGTTCTAGGACATTTGATTTGAGCGCAATCCTCAAACTTAGGTCAAAAAAGCCATTTAAGCCTTTTCACAGTGAGATCTATGCGATATGGCCGAGAAATGTAATTTTGATGTTAACTCCCAAACCGCTGCGCAGAAGTCAACCAAACTTCACCCAATAGTGTATTGTATCACAATCTAGTAGTTACATTTAAAAATTTTGTTCTAGGACATTTTGTTTGAACGCAATCATCAAACTTAATTAAAAAAGTCATTTAAGCCTTTTCACAGTGAGATCTATGCGATATGGCCGAGAAATGTAATTTTGATGTTAACTCCCAAACCGCTGCGCAGAAGTCAACCAAACTTCACCCAATAGTGTATTGTATCACAATCTAGTAGTTACATTTGAAAATTTTGTTCTAGGACATTTTGTTTGAACGCAATCATCAAACTTAATTAAAAAAGTCATTTAAGCCTTTTCACAGTGAGATCTATGCGATATGGCCGAGAAATGTAATTTTGATGTTAACTCCCAAACCGCTGCGCAGAAGTCAACCAAACTTCACCCAATAGTGTATTGTATCACAATCTAGTAGTTACATTTGAAAATTTTGTTCTAGGACATTTTGTTTGAGCGCAATCCTCAAACTTAGGTCAAAAAAGCCATTTAAGCCTTTTCACAGTGAGATCTATGTGATATGGCCGAGAAATGTAATTTTGATGTTAACTCCCAAACCGCTGCGCAAAAGTCAACCAAACTTCACCCATTAGTGTATTTTATCACAATCTAGTAGTTACATGTGGAAATTTGGTTCTAGGACATTTGATTTGAGCGCAATCCTCAAACTTAGGTCAAAAAAGCCATTTAAGCCTTTTCACAGTGAGATCTATGCGATATGGCCGAGAAATGTAATTTTGATGTTAACTCCCAAACCGCTGCGCAGAAGTCAACCAAACTTCACCCAATAGTGTATTGTATCACATTCTAGTAGTTACATTTGAAAATTTTGTTCTAGGACATTTTGTATGAACGCAATCATCAAACTTAATTAAAAAAGTCATTTAAGCCTTTTCACAGTGAGATCTATGCGATATGGCCGAGAAATGTAATTTTGATGTTAACTCCCAAACCGCTGCGCAGAAGTCAACCAAACTTCACCCAATAGTGTATTGTATCACAATCTAGTAGTTACATTTGAAAATTTTGTTCTAGGAAATTTTGTTTGAGCGCAATCATCAAACTTAATTAAAAAAGTCATTTAAGCCTTTTCACAGTGAGATCTATGCGATATGGCCGAGAAATGTAATTTTGATGTTAACTCCCAAACCGCTGCGCAGAAGTCAACCAAACTTCACCCATTAGTGTATTTTATCACAATCTAGTAGTTACATGTGGAAATTTGGTTCTAGGACATTTGATTTGAGCGCAATCCTCAAACTTAGGTCAAAAAAGCCATTTAAGCCTTTTCACAGTGAGATCTATGCGATATGGCCGAGAAATGTAATTTTGATGTTAACTCCCAAACCGCTGCGCAGAAGTCAACCAAACTTCACCCATTAGTGTATTGTATCACAATCTAGTAGTTACGTGTGGAAATTTGGTTATAGGACATTTGATTTGAGCGCAATCCTCAAACTTAGGTCAAAAAAGCCATTTAAGCCTTTTCACAGTGAGATCTATGCGATATGGCCGAGAAATGTAATTTTGATGTTAACTCCCAAACCGCTGCGCAGAAGTCAACCAAACTTCACCCAATAGTGTATTGTATCACAATCTAGTAGTTACATTTGAAAATTTTGTTCTAGGAAATTTTGTTTGAGCGCAATCATCAAACTTAATTAAAAAAGTCATTTAAGCCTTTTCACAGTGAGATCTATGCGATATGGCCGAGAAATGTAATTTTTATGTTAACTCCCAAACCGCTGCGCAGAAGTCAACCAAACTTCACCCATTAGTGTATTTTATCACAATCTAGTAGTTACATGTGGAAATTTGGTTCTAGGACATTTGATTTGAGCGCAATCCTCAAACTTAGGTCAAAAAAGCCATTTAAGCCTTTTCACAGTGAGATCTATGCGATATGGCCGAGAAATGTAATTTTGATGTTAACTCCCAAACCGCTGCGCAGAAGTCAACCAAACTTCACCCAATAGTGTATTGTATCACAATCTAGTAGTTACATTTGAAAATTTTGTTCTAGGACATTTTGTTTGAACGCAATCATCAAACTTAATTAAAAAAGTCATTTAAGCCTTTTCACAGTGAGATCTATGCGATATGGCCGAGAAATGTAATTTTGATGTTAACTCCCAAACCGCTGCGCAGAAGTCAACCAAACTTCACCCAATAGTGTATTGTATCACAATCTAGTAGTTACATTTGAAAATTTTGTTCTAGGAAATTTTGTTTGAGCGCAATCATCAAACTTAATTAAAAAAGTCATTTAAGCCTTTTCACAGTGAGATCGATGCGATATGGCCGAGAAATGTAATTTTGATGTTAACTCCCAAACCGCTGCGCAGAAGTCAACCAAACTTCACCCATTAGTGTATTTTATCACAATCTAGTAGTTACATGTGGAAATTTGGTTCTAGGACATTTGATTTGAGCGCAATCCTCAAACTTAGGTCAAAAAAGCCATTTAAGCCTTTTCACAGTGAGATCTATGCGATATGGCCGAGAAATGTAATTTTGATGTTAACTCCCAAACCGCTGCGCAGAAGTCAACCAAACTTCACCCAATAGTGTATTGTATCACAATCTAGTAGTTACATTTAAAAATTTTGTTCTAGGACATTTTGTTTGAACGCAATCATCAAACTTAATAAAAAAAGTCATTTAAGCCTTTTCAAAGTGAGATCTATGCGATATGGCCGAGAAATGTAATTTTGATGTTAACTCCCAAACCGCTGCGCAGAAGTCAACCAAACTTCACCCAATAGTGTATTGTATCACAATCTAGTAGTTACATTTGAAAATTTTGTTCTAGGACATTTTGTTTGAACGCAATCATCAAACTTAATTAAAAAAGTCATTTAAGCCTTTTCACAGTGAGATCTATGCGATATGGCCGAGAAATGTAATTTTGATGTTAACTCCCAAACCGCTGCGCAGAAGTCAACCAAACTTCACCCAATAGTGTATTGTATCACAATCTAGTAGTTACATTTGAAAATTTTGTTCTAGGAAATTTTGTTTGAGCGCAATCATCAAACTTAATTAAAAAAGTCATTTAAGCCTTTTCACAGTGAGATCTATGCGATATGGCCGAGAATTGTAATTTTGATGTTAACTCCCAAACCGCTGCGCAGAAGTCAACCAAACTTCACCCATTAGTGTATTTTATCACAATCTAGTAGTTACATGTGGAAATTTGGTTCTAGGACATTTGATTTGAGCGCAATCCTCAAACTTAGGTCAAAAAAGCCATTTAAGCCTTTTCACAGTGAGATCTATGCGATATGGCCGAGAAATGTAATTTTGATGTTAACTCCCAAACCGCTGCGCAGAAGTCAACCAAACTTCACCCAATAGTGTATTGTATCACAATCTAGTAGTTACATTTAAAAATTTTGTTCTAGGACATTTTGTTTGAACGCAATCATCAAACTTAATTAAAAAAGTCATTTAAGCCTTTTCACAGTGAGATCTATGCGATATGGCCGAGAAATGTAATTTTGATGTTAACTCCCAAACCGCTGCGCAGAAGTCAACCAAACTTCACCCATTAGTGTATTGTATCACAATCTAGTAGTTACATGTGGAAATTTGGTTATAGGACATTTGATTTGAGCGCAATCCTCAAACTTAGGTCAAAAAAGCCATTTAAGCCTTTTCACAGTGAGATCTATGCGATATGGCCGAGAAATGTAATTTTGATGTTAACTCCCAAACCGCTGCGCAGAAGTCAACCAAACTTCACCCAATAGTGTATTGTATCACAATCTAGTAGTTACATTTGAAAATTTTGTTCTAGGAAATTTTGTTTGAGCGCAATCATCAAACTTAATTAAAAAAGTCATTTAAGCCTTTTCACAGTGAGATCTATGCGATATGGCCGAGAAATGTAATTTTGATGTTAACTCCCAAACCACTGCGCAAAAGTCAACCAAACTTCACCCATTAGTGTATTTTATCACAATCTAGTAGTTACATGTGGAAATTTGGTTCTAGGACATTTGATTTGAGCGCAATCCTCAAACTTAGGTCAAAAAAGCCATTTAAGCCTTTTCACAGTGAGATCTATGCGATATGGCCGAGAAATGTAATTTTGATGTTAACTCCCAAACCGCTGCGCAGAAGTCAACCAAACTTCACCCAATAGTGTATTGTATCACATTCTAGTAGTTACATTTGAAAATTTTGTTCTAGGACATTTTGTATGAACGCAATCATCAAACTTAATTAAAAAAGTCATTTAAGCCTTTTCACAGTGAGATCTATGCGATATGGCCGAGAAATGTAATTTTGATGTTAACTCCCAAACCGCTGCGCAGAAGTCAACCAAACTTCACCCAATAGTGTATTGTATCACAATCTAGTAGTTACATTTGAAAATTTTGTTCTAGGAAATTTTGTTTGAGCGCAATCATCAAACTTAATTAAAAAAGTCATTTAAGCCTTTTCACAGTGAGATCTATGCGATATGGCCGAGAAATGTAATTTTGATGTTAACTCCCAAACCGCTGCGCAGAAGTCAACCAAACTTCACCCATTAGTGTATTTTATCACAATCTAGTAGTTACATGTGGAAATTTGGTTCTAGGACATTTGATTTGAGCGCAATCCTCAAACTTAGGTCAAAAAAGCCATTTAAGCCTTTTCACAGTGAGATCTATGCGATATGGCCGAGAAATGTAATTTTGATGTTAACTCCCAAACCGCTGCGCAGAAGTCAACCAAACTTCACCCAATAGTGTATTGTATCACAATCTAGTAGTTACATTTGAAAATTTTGTTCTAGGAAATTTTGTTTGAGCGCAATCATCAAACTTAATTAAAAAAGTCATTTAAGCCTTTTCACAGTGAGATCTATGCGATATGGCCGAGAAATGTAATTTTGATGTTAACTCCCAAACCGCTGCGCAGAAGTCAACCAAACTTCACCCATTAGTGTATTTTATCACAATCTAGTAGTTACATGTGGAAATTTGGTTCTAGGACATTTGATTTGAGCGCAATCCTCAAACTTAGGTCAAAAAAGCCATTTAAGCCTTTTCACAGTGAGATCTATGCGATATGGCCGAGAAATGTAATTTTGATGTTCACTCCCAAACCGCTACGCAGAAGTCAACCAAACTTCACCCATTAGTGTATTGTATCACAATCTAGTAGTTACATGTGGAAATTTGGTTCTAGGACATTTGATTTGAGCGCAATCCTCAAACTTAGGTCAAAAAAGCCATTTAAGCCTTTTCACAGTGAGATCTATGCGATATGGCCGAGAAATGTAATTTTGATGTTCACTCCCAAACCGCTGCGCAGAAGTCAACCAAACTTCACCCGTTAGTGTATTGTATCACAATCTAGTAGTTACATGTGGAAATTTGGTTATAGGACATTTGATTTGAGCGCAATCCTCAAACTTAGGTCAAAAAAGCCATTTAAGCCTTTTCACAGTGAGATCTATGCGATATGGCCGAGAAATGTAATTTTGATGTTAACTCCCAAACCGCTGCGCAGAAGTCAACCAAACTTCACCCATTAGTGTATTGTATCACAATCTAGTAGTTACATTTGAAAATTTCGTTCTAGGACATTTGGTTTGAGCGCAATCTTTTAACTTAGGTCAAAAAAGCCATTTAAGCCTTTTCACAGTGAGATCTATGCGATATGGCCGAGAAATGTAATTTTGATGTTAACTCCCAAACCGCTGCGCAGAAGTCAACCAAACTTCACCCAATAGTGTATTGTATCACAATCTAGTAGTTACATGTGGAAATTTGGTTCTAGGACATTTGATTTAAGCGCAATCCTCAAACTTAGGTCAAAAAAGCCATTTAAGCCTTTTCACAGTGAGATCTATGCGATATGGCCGAGAAATGTAATTTTGATGTTAACTCCCAAACCGCTGCGCAGAAGTCAACCAAACTTCACCCAATAGTGTATTGTATCACATTCTAGTAGTTACATTTTAAAATTTCGTTCTAGGACATTTGGTTTGAGCGCAATTATTAAACTTAGGTCAAAAAAGCCATTTAAGCCTTTTCACAGTGAGATCTATGCGATATGGCCGAGAAATGTAATTTTGATGTTAACTCCCAAACCGCTGCGCAGAAGTAAACCAAACTTCACCCATTAGTGTATTGTATCACAATCTAGTAGTTACATGTGGAAATTTGGTTCTAGGACATTTGATTTGAGCGCAATCCTCAAACTTAGGTCAAAAAAGCCATTTAAGCCTTTTCACAGTGAGATCTATGCGATATGGCCGAGAAATGTAATTTTGATGTTAACTCCCAAACCGCTGCGCAGAAGTCAACCAAACTTCACCCAATAGTGTATTGTATCACAATCTAGTAGTTACATTTGAAAATTTTGTTCTAGGACATTTTGTTTGAATGCAATCATCAAACTTAATTAAAAAAGTCATTTAAGCCTTTTCACAGTGAGATCTATGCGATATGGCCGAGAAATGTAATTTTGATGTTAACTCCCAAACCGCTGCGCAGAAGTCAACCAAACTTCACCCATTAGTGTATTTTATCACAATCTAGTAGTTACATGTGGAAATTTGGTTCTAGGACATTTGATTTGAGCGCAATCCTCAAACTTAGGTCAAAAAAGCCATTTAAGCCTTTTCACAGTGAGATCTATGCGATATGGCCGAGAAATGTAATTTTGATGTTAACTCCCAAACCGCTGCGCAGAAGTCAACCAAACTTCACCCAATAGTGTATTGTATCACAATCTAGTAGTTACATTTGAAAATTTTGTTCTAGGACATTTTGTTTGAACGCAATCATCAAACTTAATTAAAAAAGTCATTTAAGCCTTTTCACAGTGAGATCTATGCGATATGGCCGAGAAATGTAATTTTGATGTTAACTCCCAAACCGCTGCGCAGAAGTCAACCAAACTTCACCCAATAGTGTATTGTATCACAATCTAGTAGTTACATTTGAAAATTTTGTTCTAGGAAATTTTGTTTGAGCGCAATCATCAAACTTAATTAAAAAAGTCATTTAAGCCTTTTCACAGTGAGATCTATGCGATATGGCCGAGAAATGTAATTTTGATGTTAACTCCCAAACCGCTGCGCAGAAGTCAACCAAACTTCACCCATTAGTGTATTTTATCACAATCTAGTAGTTACATGTGGAAATTTGGTTCTAGGACATTTGATTTGAGCGCAATCCTCAAACTTAGGTCAAAAAAGCCATTTAAGCCTTTTCACAGTGAGATCTATGCGATATGGCCGAGAAATGTAATTTTGATGTTAACTCCCAAACCGCTGCGCAGAAGTCAACCAAACTTCACCCAATAGTGTATTGTATCACAATCTAGTAGTTACATTTAAAAATTTTGTTCTAGGACATTTTGTTTGAACGCAATCATCAAACTTAATTAAAAAAGTCATTTAAGCCTTTTCACAGAGAGATCTATGCGATATGGCCGAGAAATGTAATTTTGATGTTAACTCCCAAACCGCTGCGCAGAAGTCAACCAAACTTCACCCATTAGTGTATTGTATCACAATCTAGTAGTTACATGTGGAAATTTGGTTATAGGACATTTGATTTGAGCGCAATCCTCAAACTTAGGTCAAAAAAGCCATTTAAGCCTTTTCACAGTGAGATCTATGCGATATGGCCGAGAAATGTAATTTTGATGTTAACTCCCAAACCGCTGCGCAGAAGTCAACCAAACTTCACCCAAAAGTGTATTGTATCACAATCTAGTAGTTACATTTGAAAATTTTGTTCTAGGAAATTTTGTTTGAGCGCAATCATCAAACTTAATTAAAAAAGTCATTTAAGCCTTTTCACAGTGAGATCTATGCGATATGGCCGAGAAATGTAATTTTCATGTTAACTCCCAAACCGCTGCGCAGAAGTCAACCAAACTTCACCCATTAGTGTATTTTATCACAATCTAGTAGTTACATGTGGAAATTTGGTTCTAGGACATTTGATTTGAGCGCAATCCTCAAACTTAGGTCAAAAAAGCCATTTAAGCCTTTTCACAGTGAGATCTATGCGATATGGCCGAGAAATGTAATTTTGATGTTAACTCCCAAACCGCTGCGCAGAAGTCAACCAAACTTCACCCAATAGTGTATTGTATCACATTCTAGTAGTTACATTTGAAAATTTCGTTCTAGGACATTTGGTTTGAGCGCAATCCTCAAACTTAGGTCAAAAAAGCCATTTAAGCCTTTTCACAGTGAGATCTATGCGATATGGCCGAGAAATGTAATTTTGATGTTAACTCCCAAACCGCTGCGCAGAAGTCAACCAAACTTCACCCAATAGTGTATTGTATCACAATCTAGTAGTTACATTTGAAAATTTTGTTCTAGGACATTTTGTTTGAACGCAATCATCAAACTTAATTAAAAAAGTCATTTAAGCCTTTTCACAGTGAGATCTATGCGATATGGCCGAGAAATGTAATTTTGATGTTAACTCCCAAACCGCTGCGCAGAAGTCAACCAAACTTCACCCAATAGTGTATTGTATCACAATCTAGTAGTTACATTTGAAAATTTTGTTCTAGGACATTTTGTTTGAGCGCAATCCTCAAACTTAGGTCAAAAAAGCCATTTAAGCCTTTTCACAGTGAGATCTATGCGATATGGCCGAGAAATGTAATTTTGATGTTAACTCCCAAACCGCTGCGCAGAAGTCAACCAAACTTCACCCAATAGTGTATTGTATCACAATCTAGTAGTTACATTTGAAAATTTTGTTCTAGGACATTTTGTTTGAACGCAATCATCAAACTTAATTAAAAAAGTCATTTAAGCCTTTTCACAGTGAGATCTATGCGATATGGCCGAGAAATGTAATTTTGATGTTAACTCCCAAACCGCTGCGCAGAAGTCAACCAAACTTCACCCAATAGTGTATTGTATCACAATCTAGTAGTTACATTTGAAAATTTTGTTCTAGGAAATTTTGTTTGAGCGCAATCATCAAACTTAATTAAAAAAGTCATTTAAGCCTTTTCACAGTGAGATCTATGCGATATGGCCGAGAATTGTAATTTTGATGTTAACTCCCAAACCGCTGCGCAGAAGTCAACCAAACTTCACCCATTAGTGTATTTTATCACAATCTAGTAGTTACATGTGGAAATTTGGTTCTAGGACATTTGATTTGAGCGCAATCCTCAAACTTAGGTCAAAAAAGCCATTTAAGCCTTTTCACAGTGAGATCTATGCGATATGGCCGAGAAATGTAATTTTGATGTTAACTCCCAAACCGCTGCGCAGAAGTCAACCAAACTTCACCCAATAGTGTATTGTATCACAATCTAGTAGTTACATTTAAAAATTTTGTTCTAGGACATTTTGTTTGAACGCAATCATCAAACTTAATTAAAAAAGTCATTTAAGCCTTTTCACAGTGAGATCTATGCGATATGGCCGAGAAATGTAATTTTGATGTAACTCCCAAACCGCTGCGCAGAAGTCAACCAAACTTCACCCATTAGTGTATTGTATCACAATCTAGTAGTTACATGTGGAAATTTGGTTATAGGACATTTGATTTGAGCGCAATCCTCAAACTTAGGTCAAAAAAGCCATTTAAGCCTTTTCACAGTGAGATCTATGCGATATGGCCGAGAAATGTAATTTTGATGTTAACTCCCAAACCGCTGCGCAGAAGTCAACCAAACTTCACCCAATAGTGTATTGTATCACAATCTAGTAGTTACATTTGAAAATTTTGTTCTAGGAAATTTTGTTTGAGCGCAATCATCAAACTTAATTAAAAAAGTCATTTAAGCCTTTTCACAGTGAGATCTATGCGATATGGCCGAGAAATGTAATTTTGATGTTAACTCCCAAACCGCTGCGCAAAAGTCAACCAAACTTCACCCATTAGTGTATTTTATCACAATCTAGTAGTTACATGTGGAAATTTGGTTCTAGGACATTTGATTTGAGCGCAATCCTCAAACTTAGGTCAAAAAAGCCATTTAAGCCTTTTCACAGTGAGATCTATGCGATATGGCCGAGAAATGTAATTTTGATGTTAACTCCCAAACCGCTGCGCAGAAGTCAACCAAACTTCACCCAATAGTGTATTGTATCACATTCTAGTAGTTACATTTGAAAATTTTGTTCTAGGACATTTTGTATGAACGCAATCATCAAACTTAATTAAAAAAGTCATTTAAGCCTTTTCACAGTGAGATCTATGCGATATGGCCGAGAAATGTAATTTTGATGTTAACTCCCAAACCGCTGCGCAGAAGTCAACCAAACTTCACCCAATAGTGTATTGTATCACAATCTAGTAGTTACATTTGAAAATTTTGTTCTAGGAAATTTTGTTTGAGCGCAATCATCAAACTTAATTAAAAAAGTCATTTAAGCCTTTTCACAGTGAGATCTATGCGATATGGCCGAGAAATGTAATTTTGATGTTAACTCCCAAACCGCTGCGCAGAAGTCAACCAAACTTCACCCATTAGTGTATTTTATCACAATCTAGTAGTTACATGTGGAAATTTGGTTCTAGGACATTTGATTTGAGCGCAATCCTCAAACTTAGGTCAAAAAAGCCATTTAAGCCTTTTCACAGTGAGATCTATGCGATATGGCCGAGAAATGTAATTTTGATGTTAACTCCCAAACCGCTGCGCAGAAGTCAACCAAACTTCACCCAATAGTGTATTGTATCACAATCTAGTAGTTACATTTGAAAATTTTGTTCTAGGACATTTTGTTTGAACGCAATCATCAAACTTAATTAAAAAAGTCATTTAAGCCTTTTCACAGTGAGATCTATGCGATATGGCCGAGAAATGTAATTTTGATGTTAACTCCCAAACCGCTGCGCAGAAGTCAACCAAACTTCACCCAATAGTGTATTGTATCACAATCTAGTAGTTACATTTGAAAATTTTGTTCTAGGAAATTTTGTTTGAGCGCAATCATCAAACTTAATTAAAAAAGTCATTTAAGCCTTTTCACAGTGAGATCTATGCGATATGGCCGAGAAATGTAATTTTGATGTTAACTCCCAAACCGCTGCGCAGAAGTCAACCAAACTTCACCCATTAGTGTATTTTATCACAATCTAGTAGTTACATGTGGAAATTTGGTTCTAGGACATTTGATTTGAGCGCAATCCTCAAACTTAGGTCAAAAAAGCCATTTAAGCCTTTTCACAGTGAGATCTATGCGATATGGCCGAGAAATGTAATTTTGATGTTAACTCCCAAACCGCTGCGCAGAAGTCAACCAAACTTCACCCAATAGTGTATTGTATCACAATCTAGTAGTTACATTTGAAAATTTTGTTCTAGGACATTTTGTTTGAGCGCAATCCTTAAACTTAGGTCAAAAAAGCAATTTAAGCCTTTTCACAGTGAGATCTATGCGATATGGCCGAGAAATGTAATTTTGATGTTCACTCCCAAACCGCTGCGCAGAAGTCAACCAAACTTCACCCATTAGTGTATTGTATCACAATCTAGTAGTTACATGTGGAAATTTGGTTATAGGACATTTGATTTGAGCGCAATCCTCAAACTTAGGTCAAAAAAGCCATTTAAGCCTTTTCACAGTGAGATCTATGCGATATGGCCGAGAAATGTAATTTTGATGTTAACTCCCAAACCGCTGCGCAGAAGTCAACCAAACTTCACCCATTAGTGTATTGTATCACAATCTAGTAGTTACATTTGAAAATTTCGTTCTAGGACATTTGGTTTGAGCGCAATCTTTAAACTTAGGTCAAAAAAGCCATTTAAGCCTTTTCACAGTGAGATCTATGCGATATGGCCGAGAAATGTAATTTTGATGTTAACTCCCAAACCGCTGCGCAGAAGTCAACCAAACTTCACCCAATAGTGTATTGTATCACAATCTAGTAGTTACATGTGGAAATTTGGTTCTAGGACATTTGATTTGAGCGCAATCCTCAAACTTAGGTCAAAAAAGCCATTTAAGCCTTTTCACAGTGAGATCTATGCGATATGGCCGAGAAATGTAATTTTGATGTTAACTCCCAAACCGCTGCGCAGAAGTCAACCAAACTTCACCCAATAGTGTATTGTATCACATTCTAGTAGTTACATTTTAAAATTTCGTTCTAGGACATTTGGTTTGAGCGCAATTATTAAACTTAGGTCAAAAAAGCCATTTAAGCCTTTTCACAGTGAGATCTATGCGATATGGCCGAGAAATGTAATTTTGATGTTAACTCCCAAACCGCTGCGCAGAAGTAAACCAAACTTCACCCATTAGTGTATTGTATCACAATCTAGTAGTTACATGTGGAAATTTGGTTCTAGGACATTTGATTTGAGCGCAATCCTCAAACTTAGGTCAAAAAAGCCATTTAAGCCTTTTCACAGTGAGATCTATGCGATATGGCCGAGAAATGTAATTTTGATGTTAACTCCCAAACCGCTGCGCAGAAGTCAACCAAACTTCACCCAATAGTGTATTGTATCACAATCTAGTAGTTACATTTGAAAATTTTGTTCTAGGACATTTTGTTTGAATGCAATCATCAAACTTAATTAAAAAAGTCATTTAAGCCTTTTCACAGTGAGATCTATGCGATATGGCCGAGAAATGTAATTTTGATGTTAACTCCCAAACCGCTGCGCAGAAGTCAACCAAACTTCACCCATTAGTGTATTTTATCACAATCTAGTAGTTACATGTGGAAATTTGGTTCTAGGACATTTGATTTGAGCGCAATCCTCAAACTTAGGTCAAAAAAGCCATTTAAGCCTTTTCACAGTGAGATCTATGCGATATGGCCGAGAAATGTAATTTTGATGTTAACTCCCAAACCGCTGCGCAGAAGTCAACCAAACTTCACCCAATAGTGTATTGTATCACAATCTAGTAGTTACATTTGAAAATTTTGTTCTAGGACATTTTGTTTGAACGCAATCATCAAACTTAATTAAAAAAGTCATTTAAGCCTTTTCACAGTGAGATCTATGCGATATGGCCGAGAAATGTAATTTTGATGTTAACTCCCAAACCGCTGCGCAGAAGTCAACCAAACTTCACCCAATAGTGTATTGTATCACAATCTAGTAGTTACATTTGAAAATTTTGTTCTAGGAAATTTTGTTTGAGCGCAATCATCAAACTTAATTAAAAAAGTCATTTAAGCCTTTTCACAGTGAGATCTATGCGATATGGCCGAGAAATGTAATTTTGATGTTAACTCCCAAACCGCTGCGCAGAAGTCAACCAAACTTCACCCATTAGTGTATTTTATCACAATCTAGTAGTTACATGTGGAAATTTGGTTCTAGGACATTTGATTTGAGCGCAATCCTCAAACTTAGGTCAAAAAAGCCATTTAAGCCTTTTCACAGTGAGATCTATGCGATATGGCCGAGAAATGTAATTTTGATGTTAACTCCCAAACCGCTGCGCAGAAGTCAACCAAACTTCACCCAATAGTGTATTGTATCACAATCTAGTAGTTACATTTAAAAATTTTGTTCTAGGACATTTTGTTTGAACGCAATCATCAAACTTAATTAAAAAAGTCATTTAAGCCTTTTCACAGTGAGATCTATGCGATATGGCCGAGAAATGTAATTTTGATGTTAACTCCCAAACCGCTGCGCAGAAGTCAACCAAACTTCACCCATTAGTGTATTGTATCACAATCTAGTAGTTACATGTTGAAATTTGGTTATAGGACATTTGATTTGAGCGCAATCCTCAAACTTAGGTCAAAAAAGCCATTTAAGCCTTTTCACAGTGAGATCTATGCGATATGGCCGAGAAATGTAATTTTGATGTTAACTCCCAAACCGCTGCGCAGAAGTCAACCAAATTTCACCCAATAGTGTATTGTATCACAATCTAGTAGTTACATTTGAAAATTTTGTTCTAGGAAATTTTGTTTGAGCGCAATCATCAAACTTAATTAAAAAAGTCATTTAAGCCTTTTCACAGTGAGATCTATGCGATATGGCCGAGAAATGTAATTTTTATGTTAACTCCCAAACCGCTGCGCAGAAGTCAACCAAACTTCACCCATTAGTGTATTTTATCACAATCTAGTAGTTACATGTGGAAATTTGGTTCTAGGACATTTGATTTGAGCGCAATCCTCAAACTTAGGTCAAAAAAGCCATTTAAGCCTTTTCACAGTGAGATCTATGCGATATGGCCGAGAAATGTAATTTTGATGTTAACTCCCAAACCGCTGCGCAGAAGTCAACCAAACTTCACCCAATAGTGTATTGTATCACATTCTAGTAGTTACATTTGAAAATTTCGTTCTAGGACATTTGGTTTGAGCGCAATCCTCAAACTTAGGTCAAAAAAGCCATTTAAGCCTTTTCACAGTGAGATCTATGCGATATGGCCGAGAAATGTAATTTTGATGTTAACTCCCAAACCGCTGCGCAGAAGTCAACCAAACTTCACCCAATAGTGTATTGTATCACAATCTAGTAGTTACATTTGAAAATTTTGTTCTAGGACATTTTGTTTGAACGCAATCATCAAACTTAATTAAAAAAGTCATTTAAGCCTTTTCACAGTGAGATCTATGCGATATGGCCGAGAAATGTAATTTTGATGTTAACTCCCAAACCGCTGCGCAGAAGTCAACCAAACTTCACCCAATAGTGTATTGTATCACAATCTAGTAGTTACATTTGAAAATTTTGTTCTAGGACATTTTGTTTGAGCGCAATCCTCAAACTTAGGTCAAAAAAGCCATTTAAGCCTTTTCACAGTGAGATCTATGTGATATGGCCGAGAAATGTAATTTTGATGTTAACTCCCAAACCGCTGCGCAAAAGTCAACCAAACTTCACCCATTAGTGTATTTTATCACAATCTAGTAGTTACATGTGGAAATTTGGTTCTAGGACATTTGATTTGAGCGCAATCCTCAAACTTAGGTCAAAAAAGCCATTTAAGCCTTTTCACAGTGAGATCTATGCGATATGGCCGAGAAATGTAATTTTGATGTTAACTCCCAAACCGCTGCGCAGAAGTCAACCAAATTTCACCCAATAGTGTATTGTATCACAATCTAGTAGTTACATTTGAAAATTTTGTTCTAGGAAATTTTGTTTGAGCGCAATCATCAAACTTAATTAAAAAAGTCATTTAAGCCTTTTCACAGTGAGATCTATGCGATATGGCCGAGAAATGTAATTTTTATGTTAACTCCCAAACCGCTGCGCAGAAGTCAACCAAACTTCACCCATTAGTGTATTTTATCACAATCTAGTAGTTACATGTGGAAATTTGGTTCTAGGACATTTGATTTGAGCGCAATCCTCAAACTTAGGTCAAAAAAGCCATTTAAGCCTTTTCACAGTGAGATCTATGCGATATGGCCGAGAAATGTAATTTTGATGTTAACTCCCAAACCGCTGCGCAGAAGTCAACCAAACTTCACCCAATAGTGTATTGTATCACATTCTAGTAGTTACATTTGAAAATTTCGTTCTAGGACATTTGGTTTGAGCGCAATCCTCAAACTTAGGTCAAAAAAGCCATTTAAGCCTTTTCACAGTGAGATCTATGCGATATGGCCGAGAAATGTAATTTTGATGTTAACTCCCAAACCGCTGCGCAGAAGTCAACCAAACTTCACCCAATAGTGTATTGTATCACAATCTAGTAGTTACATTTGAAAATTTTGTTCTAGGACATTTTGTTTGAACGCAATCATCAAACTTAATTAAAAAAGTCATTTAAGCCTTTTCACAGTGAGATCTATGCGATATGGCCGAGAAATGTAATTTTGATGTTAACTCCCAAACCGCTGCGCAGAAGTCAACCAAACTTCACCCAATAGTGTATTGTATCACAATCTAGTAGTTACATTTGAAAATTTTGTTCTAGGACATTTTGTTTGAGCGCAATCCTCAAACTTAGGTCAAAAAAGCCATTTAAGCCTTTTCACAGTGAGATCTATGTGATATGGCCGAGAAATGTAATTTTGATGTTAACTCCCAAACCGCTGCGCAAAAGTCAACCAAACTTCACCCATTAGTGTATTTTATCACAATCTAGTAGTTACATGTGGAAATTTGGTTCTAGGACATTTGATTTGAGCGCAATCCTCAAACTTAGGTCAAAAAAGCCATTTAAGCCTTTTCACAGTGAGATCTATGCGATATGGCCGAGAAATGTAATTTTGATGTTAACTCCCAAACCGCTGCGCAGAAGTCAACCAAACTTCACCCAATAGTGTATTGTATCACATTCTAGTAGTTACATTTGAAAATTTTGTTCTAGGACATTTTGTATGAACGCAATCATCAAACTTAATTAAAAAAGTCATTTAAGCCTTTTCACAGTGAGATCTATGCGATATGGCCGAGAAATGTAATTTTGATGTTAACTCCCAAACCGCTGCGCAGAAGTCAACCAAACTTCACCCAATAGTGTATTGTATCACAATCTAGTAGTTACATTTGAAAATTTTGTTCTAGGAAATTTTGTTTGAGCGCAATCATCAAACTTAATTAAAAAAGTCATTTAAGCCTTTTCACAGTGAGATCTATGCGATATGGCCGAGAAATGTAATTTTGATGTTAACTCCCAAACCGCTGCGCAGAAGTCAACCAAACTTCACCCATTAGTGTATTTTATCACAATCTAGTAGTTACATGTGGAAATTTGGTTCTAGGACATTTGATTTGAGCGCAATCCTCAAACTTAGGTCAAAAAAGCCATTTAAGCCTTTTCACAGTGAGATCTATGCGATATGGCCGAGAAATGTAATTTTGATGTTAACTCCCAAACCGCTGCGCAGAAGTCAACCAAACTTCACCCATTAGTGTATTGTATCACAATCTAGTAGTTACGTGTGGAAATTTGGTTATAGGACATTTGATTTGAGCGCAATCCTCAAACTTAGGTCAAAAAAGCCATTTAAGCCTTTTCACAGTGAGATCTATGCGATATGGCCGAGAAATGTAATTTTGATGTTAACTCCCAAACCGCTGCGCAGAAGTCAACCAAACTTCACCCAATAGTGTATTGTATCACAATCTAGTAGTTACATTTGAAAATTTTGTTCTAGGAAATTTTGTTTGAGCGCAATCATCAAACTTAATTAAAAAAGTCATTTAAGCCTTTTCACAGTGAGATCTATGCGATATGGCCGAGAAATGTAATTTTTATGTTAACTCCCAAACCGCTGCGCAGAAGTCAACCAAACTTCACCCATTAGTGTATTTTATCACAATCTAGTAGTTACATGTGGAAATTTGGTTCTAGGACATTTGATTTGAGCGCAATCCTCAAACTTAGGTCAAAAAAGCCATTTAAGCCTTTTCACAGTGAGATCTATGCGATATGGCCGAGAAATGTAATTTTGATGTTAACTCCCAAACCGCTGCGCAGAAGTCAACCAAACTTCACCCAATAGTGTATTGTATCACAATCTAGTAGTTACATTTGAAAATTTTGTTCTAGGACATTTTGTTTGAACGCAATCATCAAACTTAATTAAAAAAGTCATTTAAGCCTTTTCACAGTGAGATCTATGCGATATGGCCGAGAAATGTAATTTTGATGTTAACTCCCAAACCGCTGCGCAGAAGTCAACCAAACTTCACCCAATAGTGTATTGTATCACAATCTAGTAGTTACATTTGAAAATTTTGTTCTAGGAAATTTTGTTTGAGCGCAATCATCAAACTTAATTAAAAAAGTCATTTAAGCCTTTTCACAGTGAGATCTATGCGATATGGCCGTGAAATGTAATTTTGATGTTAACTCCCAAACCGCTGCGCAGAAGTCAACCAAACTTCACCCATTAGTGTATTTTATCACAATCTAGTAGTTACATGTGGAAATTTGGTTCTAGGACATTTGATTTGAGCGCAATCCTCAAACTTAGGTCAAAAAAGCCATTTAAGCCTTTTCACAGTGAGATCTATGCGATATGGCCGAGAAATGTAATTTTGATGTTAACTCCCAAACCGCTGCGCAGAAGTCAACCAAACTTCACCCAATAGTGTATTGTATCACAATCTAGTAGTTACATTTAAAAATTTTGTTCTAGGACATTTTGTTTGAACGCAATCATCAAACTTAATAAAAAAAGTCATTTAAGCCTTTTCAAAGTGAGATCTATGCGATATGGCCGAGAAATGTAATTTTGATGTTAACTCCCAAACCGCTGCGCAGAAGTCAACCAAACTTCACCCAATAGTGTATTGTATCACAATCTAGTAGTTACATTTGAAAATTTTGTTCTAGGACATTTTGTTTGAGCGCAATCCTCAAACTTAGGTCAAAAAAGCCATTTAAGCCTTTTCACAGTGAGATCTATGCGATATGGCCGAGAAATGTAATTTTGATGTTCACTCCCAAACCGCTGCGCAGAAGTCAACCAAACTTCACCCATTAGTGTATTGTATCACAATCTAGTAGTTACATGTGGAAATTTGGTTATAGGACATTTGATTTGAGCGCAATCCTCAAACTTAGGTCAAAAAAGCCATTTAAGCCTTTTCACAGTGAGATCTATGCGATATGGCCGAGAAATGTAATTTTGATGTTAACTCCCAAACCGCTGCGCAGAAGTCAACCAAACTTCACCCATTAGTGTATTGTATCACAATCTAGTAGTTACATTTGAAAATTTCGTTCTAGGACATTTGGTTTGAGCGCAATCTTTAAACTTAGGTCAAAAAAGCCATTTAAGCCTTTTCACAGTGAGATCTATGCGATATGGCCGAGAAATGTAATTTTGATGTTAACTCCCAAACCGCTGCGCAGAAGTCAACCAAACTTCACCCAATAGTGTATTGTATCACAATCTAGTAGTTACATGTGGAAATTTGGTTCTAGGACATTTGATTTGAGCGCAATCCTCAAACTTAGGTCAAAAAAGCCATTTAAGCCTTTTCACAGTGAGATCTATGCGATATGGCCGAGAAATGTAATTTTGATGTTAACTCCCAAACCGCTGCGCAGAAGTCAACCAAACTTCACCCAATAGTGTATTGTATCACATTCTAGTAGTTACATTTTAAAATTTCGTTCTAGGACATTTGGTTTGAGCGCAATTATTAAACTTAGGTCAAAAAAGCCATTTAAGCCTTTTCACAGTGAGATCTATGCGATATGGCCGAGAAATGTAATTTTGATGTTAACTCCCAAACCGCTGCGCAGAAGTAAACCAAACTTCACCCATTAGTGTATTGTATCACAATCTAGTAGTTACATGTGGAAATTTGGTTCTAGGACATTTGATTTGAGCGCAATCCTCAAACTTAGGTCAAAAAAGCCATTTAAGCCTTTTCACAGTGAGATCTATGCGATATGGCCGAGAAATGTAATTTTGATGTTAACTCCCAAACCGCTGCGCAGAAGTCAACCAAACTTCACCCAATAGTGTATTGTATCACAATCTAGTAGTTACATTTGAAAATTTTGTTCTAGGACATTTTGTTTGAATGCAATCATCAAACTTAATTAAAAAAGTCATTTAAGCCTTTTCACAGTGAGATCTATGCGATATGGCCGAGAAATGTAATTTTGATGTTAACTCCCAAACCGCTGCGCAGAAGTCAACCAAACTTCACCCATTAGTGTATTTTATCACAATCTAGTAGTTACATGTGGAAATTTGGTTCTAGGACATTTGATTTGAGCGCAATCCTCAAACTTAGGTCAAAAAAGCCATTTAAGCCTTTTCACAGTGAGATCTATGCGATATGGCCGAGAAATGTAATTTTGATGTTAACTCCCAAACCGCTGCGCAGAAGTCAACCAAACTTCACCCAATAGTGTATTGTATCACAATCTAGTAGTTACATTTGAAAATTTTGTTCTAGGACATTTTGTTTGAACGCAATCATCAAACTTAATTAAAAAAGTCATTTAAGCCTTTTCACAGTGAGATCTATGCGATATGGCCGAGAAATGTAATTTTGATGTTAACTCCCAAACCGCTGCGCAGAAGTCAACCAAACTTCACCCAATAGTGTATTGTATCACAATCTAGTAGTTACATTTGAAAATTTTGTTCTAGGAAATTTTGTTTGAGCGCAATCATCAAACTTAATTAAAAAAGTCATTTAAGCCTTTTCACAGTGAGATCTATGCGATATGGCCGAGAAATGTAATTTTGATGTTAACTCCCAAACCGCTGCGCAGAAGTCAACCAAACTTCACCCATTAGTGTATTTTATCACAATCTAGTAGTTACATGTGGAAATTTGGTTCTAGGACATTTGATTTGAGCGCAATCCTCAAACTTAGGTCAAAAAAGCCATTTAAGCCTTTTCACAGTGAGATCTATGCGATATGGCCGAGAAATGTAATTTTGATGTTAACTCCCAAACCGCTGCGCAGAAGTCAACCAAACTTCACCCAATAGTGTATTGTATCACAATCTAGTAGTTACATTTAAAAATTTTGTTCTAGGACATTTTGTTTGAACGCAATCATCAAACTTAATTAAAAAAGTCATTTAAGCCTTTTCACAGTGAGATCTATGCGATATGGCCGAGAAATGTAATTTTGATGTTAACTCCCAAACCGCTGCGCAGAAGTCAACCAAACTTCACCCATTAGTGTATTGTATCACAATCTAGTAGTTACATGTTGAAATTTGGTTATAGGACATTTGATTTGAGCGCAATCCTCAAACTTAGGTCAAAAAAGCCATTTAAGCCTTTTCACAGTGAGATCTATGCGATATGGCCGAGAAATGTAATTTTGATGTTAACTCCCAAACCGCTGCGCAGAAGTCAACCAAATTTCACCCAATAGTGTATTGTATCACAATCTAGTAGTTACATTTGAAAATTTTGTTCTAGGAAATTTTGTTTGAGCGCAATCATCAAACTTAATTAAAAAAGTCATTTAAGCCTTTTCACAGTGAGATCTATGCGATATGGCCGAGAAATGTAATTTTTATGTTAACTCCCAAACCGCTGCGCAGAAGTCAACCAAACTTCACCCATTAGTGTATTTTATCACAATCTAGTAGTTACATGTGGAAATTTGGTTCTAGGACATTTGATTTGAGCGCAATCCTCAAACTTAGGTCAAAAAAGCCATTTAAGCCTTTTCACAGTGAGATCTATGCGATATGGCCGAGAAATGTAATTTTGATGTTAACTCCCAAACCGCTGCGCAGAAGTCAACCAAACTTCACCCAATAGTGTATTGTATCACATTCTAGTAGTTACATTTGAAAATTTCGTTCTAGGACATTTGGTTTGAGCGCAATCCTCAAACTTAGGTCAAAAAAGCCATTTAAGCCTTTTCACAGTGAGATCTATGCGATATGGCCGAGAAATGTAATTTTGATGTTAACTCCCAAACCGCTGCGCAGAAGTCAACCAAACTTCACCCAATAGTGTATTGTATCACAATCTAGTAGTTACATTTGAAAATTTTGTTCTAGGACATTTTGTTTGAACGCAATCATCAAACTTAATTAAAAAAGTCATTTAAGCCTTTTCACAGTGAGATCTATGCGATATGGCCGAGAAATGTAATTTTTATGTTAACTCCCAAACCGCTGCGCAGAAGTCAACCAAACTTCACCCATTAGTGTATTTTATCACAATCTAGTAGTTACATGTGGAAATTTGGTTCTAGGACATTTGATTTGAGCGCAATCCTCAAACTTAGGTCAAAAAAGCCATTTAAGCCTTTTCACAGTGAGATCTATGCGATATGGCCGAGAAATGTAATTTTGATGTTAACTCCCAAACCGCTGCGCAGAAGTCAACCAAACTTCACCCAATAGTGTATTGTATCACAATCTAGTAGTTACATTTGAAAATTTTGTTCTAGGACATTTTGTTTGAACGCAATCATCAAACTTAATTAAAAAAGTCATTTAAGCCTTTTCACAGTGAGATCTATGCGATATGGCCGAGAAATGTAATTTTGATGTTAACTCCCAAACCGCTGCGCAGAAGTCAACCAAACTTCACCCAATAGTGTATTGTATCACAATCTAGTAGTTACATTTGAAAATTTTGTTCTAGGAAATTTTGTTTGAGCGCAATCATCAAACTTAATTAAAAAAGTCATTTAAGCCTTTTCACAGTGAGATCTATGCGATATGGCCGAGAAATGTAATTTTGATGTTAACTCCCAAACCGCTGCGCAGAAGTCAACCAAACTTCACCCATTAGTGTATTTTATCACAATCTAGTAGTTACATGTGGAAATTTGGTTCTAGGACATTTGATTTGAGCGCAATCCTCAAACTTAGGTCAAAAAAGCCATTTAAGCCTTTTCACAGTGAGATCTATGCGATATGGCCGAGAAATGTAATTTTGATGTTAACTCCCAAACCGCTGCGCAGAAGTCAACCAAACTTCACCCAATAGTGTATTGTATCACAATCTAGTAGTTACATTTAAAAATTTTGTTCTAGGACATTTTGTTTGAACGCAATCATCAAACTTAATAAAAAAAGTCATTTAAGCCTTTTCAAAGTGAGATCTATGCGATATGGCCGAGAAATGTAATTTTGATGTTAACTCCCAAACCGCTGCGCAGAAGTCAACCAAACTTCACCCAATAGTGTATTGTATCACAATCTAGTAGTTACATTTGAAAATTTTGTTCTAGGACATTTTGTTTGAGCGCAATCCTCAAACTTAGGTCAAAAAAGCCATTTAAGCCTTTTCACAGTGAGATCTATGCGATATGGCCGAGAAATGTAATTTTGATGTTCACTCCCAAACCGCTGCGCAGAAGTCAACCAAACTTCACCCATTAGTGTATTGTATCACAATCTAGTAGTTACATGTGGAAATTTGGTTATAGGACATTTGATTTGAGCGCAATCCTCAAACTTAGGTCAAAAAAGCCATTTAAGCCTTTTCACAGTGAGATCTATGCGATATGGCCGAGAAATGTAATTTTGATGTTAACTCCCAAACCGCTGCGCAGAAGTCAACCAAACTTCACCCATTAGTGTATTGTATCACAATCTAGTAGTTACATTTGAAAATTTCGTTCTAGGACATTTGGTTTGAGCGCAATCTTTAAACTTAGGTCAAAAAAGCCATTTAAGCCTTTTCACAGTGAGATCTATGCGATATGGCCGAGAAATGTAATTTTGATGTTAACTCCCAAACCGCTGCGCAGAAGTCAACCAAACTTCACCCAATAGTGTATTGTATCACAATCTAGTAGTTACATGTGGAAATTTGGTTCTAGGACATTTGATTTGAGCGCAATCCTCAAACTTAGGTCAAAAAAGCCATTTAAGCCTTTTCACAGTGAGATCTATGCGATATGGCCGAGAAATGTAATTTTGATGTTAACTCCCAAACCGCTGCGCAGAAGTCAACCAAACTTCACCCATTAGTGTATTGTATCACAATCTAGTAGTTACATTTGAAAATTTCGTTCTAGGACATTTGGTTTGAGCGCAATCTTTAAACTTAGGTCAAAAAAGCCATTTAAGCCTTTTCACAGTGAGATCTATGCGATATGGCCGAGAAATGTAATTTTGATGTTAACTCCCAAACCGCTGCGCAGAAGTCAACCAAACTTCACCCAATAGTGTATTGTATCACAATCTAGTAGTTACATGTGGAAATTTGGTTCTAGGACATTTGATTTGAGCGCAATCCTCAAACTTAGGTCAAAAAAGCCATTTAAGCCTTTTCACAGTGAGATCTATGCGATATGGCCGAGAAATGTAATTTTGATGTTAACTCCCAAACCGCTGCGCAGAAGTCAACCAAACTTCACCCAATAGTGTATTGTATCACATTCTAGTAGTTACATTTTAAAATTTCGTTCTAGGACATTTGGTTTGAGCGCAATTATTAAACTTAGGTCAAAAAAGCCATTTAAGCCTTTTCACAGTGAGATCTATGCGATATGGCCGAGAAATGTAATTTTGATGTTAACTCCCAAACCGCTGCGCAGAAGTAAACCAAACTTCACCCATTAGTGTATTGTATCACAATCTAGTAGTTACATGTGGAAATTTGGTTCTAGGACATTTGATTTGAGCGCAATCCTCAAACTTAGGTCAAAAAAGCCATTTAAGCCTTTTCACAGTGAGATCTATGCGATATGGCCGAGAAATGTAATTTTGATGTTAACTCCCAAACCGCTGCGCAGAAGTCAACCAAACTTCACCCAATAGTGTATTGTATCACAATCTAGTAGTTACATTTGAAAATTTTGTTCTAGGACATTTTGTTTGAACGCAATCATCAAACTTAATTAAAAAAGTCATTTAAGCCTTTTCACAGTGAGATCTATGCGATATGGCCGAGAAATGTAATTTTGATGTTAACTCCCAAACCGCTGCGCAGAAGTCAACCAAACTTCACCCAATAGTGTATTGTATCACAATCTAGTAGTTAAACTTGAAAATTTTGTTCTAGGACATTTTGTTTGAACGCAATCATCAAACTTAATTAAAAAAGTCATTTAAGCCTTTTCACAGTGAGATCTATGCGATATGGCCGAGAAATGTAATTTTGATGTTAACTCCCAAACCGCTGCGCAGAAGTCAACCAAACTTCACCCATTAGTGTATTGTATCACAATCTAGTAGTTACATGTGGAAATTTGGTTATAGGACATTTGATTTGAGCGCAATCCTCAAACTTAGGTCAAAAAAGCCATTTAAGCCTTTTCACAGTGAGATCTATGCGATATGGCCGAGAAATGTAATTTTGATGTTAACTCCCAAACCGCTGCGCAGAAGTCAACCAAACTTCACCCAATAGTGTATTGTATCACAATCTAGTAGTTACATTTGAAAATTTTGTTCTAGGACATTTTGTTTGAGCGCAATCCTCAAACTTAGGTCAAAAAAGCCATTTAAGCCTTTTCACAGTGAGATCTATGTGATATGGCCGAGAAATGTAATTTTGATGTTAACTCCCAAACCGCTGCGCAAAAGTCAACCAAACTTCACCCATTAGTGTATTTTATCACAATCTAGTAGTTACATGTGGAAATTTGGTTCTAGGACATTTGATTTGAGCGCAATCCTCAAACTTAGGTCAAAAAAGCCATTTAAGCCTTTTCACAGTGAGATCTATGCGATATGGCCGAGAAATGTAATTTTGATGTTAACTCCCAAACCGCTGCGCAGAAGTCAACCAAACTTCACCCAATAGTGTATTGTATCACATTCTAGTAGTTACATTTGAAAATTTTGTTCTAGGACATTTTGTATGAACGCAATCATCAAACTTAATTAAAAAAGTCATTTAAGCCTTTTCACAGTGAGATCTATGCGATATGGCCGAGAAATGTAATTTTGATGTTAACTCCCAAACCGCTGCGCAGAAGTCAACCAAACTTCACCCAATAGTGTATTGTATCACAATCTAGTAGTTACATTAGAAAATTTTGTTCTAGGAAATTTTGTTTGAGCGCAATCATCAAACTTAATTAAAAAAGTCATTTAAGCCTTTTCACAGTGAGATCTATGCGATATGGCCGAGAAATGTAATTTTGATGTTAACTCCCAAACCGCTGCGCAGAAGTCAACCAAACTTCACCCATTAGTGTATTTTATCACAATCTAGTAGTTACATGTGGAAATTTGGTTCTAGGACATTTGATTTGAGCGCAATCCTCAAACTTAGGTCAAAAAAGCCATTTAAGCCTTTTCACAGTGAGATCTATGCGATATGGCCGAGAAATGTAATTTTGATGTTAACTCCCAAACCGCTGCGCAGAAGTCAACCAAACTTCACCCATTAGTGTATTGTATCACAATCTAGTAGTTACGTGTGGAAATTTGGTTATAGGACATTTGATTTGAGCGCAATCCTCAAACTTAGGTCAAAAAAGCCATTTAAGCCTTTTCACAGTGAGATCTATGCGATATGGCCGAGAAATGTAATTTTGATGTTAACTCCCAAACCGCTGCGCAGAAGTCAACCAAACTTCACCCAATAGTGTATTGTATCACAATCTAGTAGTTACATTTGAAAATTTTGTTCTAGGAAATTTTGTTTGAGCGCAATCATCAAACTTAATTAAAAAAGTCATTTAAGCCTTTTCACAGTGAGATCTATGCGATATGGCCGAGAAATGTAATTTTTATGTTAACTCCCAAACCGCTGCGCAGAAGTCAACCAAACTTCACCCATTAGTGTATTTTATCACAATCTAGTAGTTACATGTGGAAATTTGGTTCTAGGACATTTGATTTGAGCGCAATCCTCAAACTTAGGTCAAAAAAGCCATTTAAGCCTTTTCACAGTGAGATCTATGCGATATGGCCGAGAAATGTAATTTTGATGTTAACTCCCAAACCGCTGCGCAGAAGTCAACCAAACTTCACCCAATAGTGTATTGTATCACAATCTAGTAGTTACATTTGAAAATTTTGTTCTAGGACATTTTGTTTGAACGCAATCATCAAACTTAATTAAAAAAGTCATTTAAGCCTTTTCACAGTGAGATCTATGCGATATGGCCGAGAAATGTAATTTTGATGTTAACTCCCAAACCGCTGCGCAGAAGTCAACCAAACTTCACCCAATAGTGTATTGTATCACAATCTAGTAGTTACATTTGAAAATTTTGTTCTAGGAAATTTTGTTTGAGCGCAATCATCAAACTTAATTAAAAAAGTCATTTAAGCCTTTTCACAGTGAGATCTATGCGATATGGCCGAGAAATGTAATTTTGATGTTAACTCCCAAACCGCTGCGCAGAAGTCAACCAAACTTCACCCATTAGTGTATTTTATCACAATCTAGTAGTTACATGTGGAAATTTGGTTCTAGGACATTTGATTTGAGCGCAATCCTCAAACTTAGGTCAAAAAAGCCATTTAAGCCTTTTCACAGTGAGATCTATGCGATATGGCCGAGAAATGTAATTTTGATGTTAACTCCCAAACCGCTGCGCAGAAGTCAACCAAACTTCACCCAATAGTGTATTGTATCACAATCTAGTAGTTACATTTAAAAATTTTGTTCTAGGACATTTTGTTTGAACGCAATCATCAAACTTAATTAAAAAAGTCATTTAAGCCTTTTCACAGTGAGATCTATGCGATATGGCCGAGAAATGTAATTTTGATGTTAACTCCCAAACCGCTGCGCAGAAGTCAACCAAACTTCACCCATTAGTGTATTGTATCACAATCTAGTAGTTACATGTGGAAATTTGGTTATAGGACATTTGATTTGAGCGCAATCCTCAAACTTAGGTCAAAAAAGCCATTTAAGCCTTTTCACAGTGAGATCTATGCGATATGGCCGAGAAATGTAATTTTGATGTTAACTCCCAAACCGCTGCGCAGAAGTCAACCAAATTTCACCCAATAGTGTATTGTATCACAATCTAGTAGTTACATTTGAAAATTTTGTTCTAGGAAATTTTGTTTGAGCGCAATCATCAAACTTAATTAAAAAAGTCATTTAAGCCTTTTCACAGTGAGATCTATGCGATATGGCCGAGAAATGTAATTTTTATGTTAACTCCCAAACCGCTGCGCAGAAGTCAACCAAACTTCACCCATTAGTGTATTTTATCACAATCTAGTAGTTACATGTGGAAATTTGGTTCTAGGACATTTGATTTGAGCGCAATCCTCAAACTTAGGTCAAAAAAGCCATTTAAGCCTTTTCACAGTGAGATCTATGCGATATGGCCGAGAAATGTAATTTTGATGTTAACTCCCAAACCGCTACGCAGAAGTCAACCAAACTTCACCCAATAGTGTATTGTATCACATTCTAGTAGTTACATTTGAAAATTTCGTTCTAGGACATTTGGTTTGAGCGCAATCCTCAAACTTAGGTCAAAAAAGCCATTTAAGCCTTTTCACAGTGAGATCTATGCGATATGGCCGAGAAATGTAATTTTGATGTTAACTCCCAAACCGCTGCGCAGAAGTCAACCAAACTTCACCCAATAGTGTATTGTATCACAATCTAGTAGTTACATTTGAAAATTTTGTTCTAGGACATTTTGTTTGAACGCAATCATCAAACTTAATTAAAAAAGTCATTTAAGCCTTTTCACAGTGAGATCTATGCGATATGGCCGAGAAATGTAATTTTGATGTTAACTCCCAAACCGCTGCGCAGAAGTCAACCAAACTTCACCCAATAGTGTATTGTATCACAATCTAGTAGTTACATTTGAAAATTTTGTTCTAGGACATTTTGTTTGAGCGCAATCCTCAAACTTAGGTCAAAAAAGCCATTTAAGCCTTTTCACAGTGAGATCTATGTGATATGGCCGAGAAATGTAATTTTGATGTTAACTCCCAAACCGCTGCGCAAAAGTCAACCAAACTTCACCCATTAGTGTATTTTATCACAATCTAGTAGTTACATGTGGAAATTTGGTTCTAGGACATTTGATTTGAGCGCAATCCTCAAACTTAGGTCAAAAAAGCCATTTAAGCCTTTTCACAGTGAGATCTATGCGATATGGCCGAGAAATGTAATTTTGATGTTAACTCCCAAACCGCTGCGCAGAAGTCAACCAAACTTCACCCAATAGTGTATTGTATCACATTCTAGTAGTTACATTTGAAAATTTTGTTCTAGGACATTTTGTATGAACGCAATCATCAAACTTAATTAAAAAAGTCATTTAAGCCTTTTCACAGTGAGATCTATGCGATATGGCCGAGAAATGTAATTTTGATGTTAACTCCCAAACCGCTGCGCAGAAGTCAACCAAACTTCACCCAATAGTGTATTGTATCACAATCTAGTAGTTACATTTGAAAATTTTGTTCTAGGAAATTTTGTTTGAGCGCAATCATCAAACTTAATTAAAAAAGTCATTTAAGCCTTTTCACAGTGAGATCTATGCGATATGGCCGAGAAATGTAATTTTGATGTTAACTCCCAAACCGCTGCGCAGAAGTCAACCAAACTTCACCCAATAGTGTATTGTATCACATTCTAGTAGTTACATTTTAAAATTTCGTTCTAGGACATTTGGTTTGAGCGCAATTATTAAACTTAGGTCAAAAAAGCCATTTAAGCCTTTTCACAGTGAGATCTATGCGATATGGCCGAGAAATGTAATTTTGATGTTAACTCCCAAACCGCTGCGCAGAAGTAAACCAAACTTCACCCATTAGTGTATTGTATCACAATCTAGTAGTTACATGTGGAAATTTGGTTCTAGGACATTTGATTTGAGCGCAATCCTCAAACTTAGGTCAAAAAAGCCATTTAAGCCTTTTCACAGTGAGATCTATGCGATATGGCCGAGAAATGTAATTTTGATGTTAACTCCCAAACCGCTGCGCAGAAGTCAACCAAACTTCACCCAATAGTGTATTGTATCACAATCTAGTAGTTACATTTGAAAATTTTGTTCTAGGACATTTTGTTTGAACGCAATCATCAAACTTAATTAAAAAAGTCATTTAAGCCTTTTCACAGTGAGATCTATGCGATATGGCCGAGAAATGTAATTTTGATGTTAACTCCCAAACCGCTGCGCAGAAGTCAACCAAACTTCACCCAATAGTGTATTGTATCACAATCTAGTAGTTAAACTTGAAAATTTTGTTCTAGGACATTTTGTTTGAACGCAATCATCAAACTTAATTAAAAAAGTCATTTAAGCCTTTTCACAGTGAGATCTATGCGATATGGCCGAGAAATGTAATTTTGATGTTAACTCCCAAACCGCTGCGCAGAAGTCAACCAAACTTCACCCATTAGTGTATTGTATCACAATCTAGTAGTTACATGTGGAAATTTGGTTATAGGACATTTGATTTGAGCGCAATCCTCAAACTTAGGTCAAAAAAGCCATTTAAGCCTTTTCACAGTGAGATCTATGCGATATGGCCGAGAAATGTAATTTTGATGTTAACTCCCAAACCGCTGCGCAGAAGTCAACCAAACTTCACCCAATAGTGTATTGTATCACAATCTAGTAGTTACATTTGAAAATTTTGTTCTAGGACATTTTGTTTGAGCGCAATCCTCAAACTTAGGTCAAAAAAGCCATTTAAGCCTTTTCACAGTGAGATCTATGTGATATGGCCGAGAAATGTAATTTTGATGTTAACTCCCAAACCGCTGCGCAAAAGTCAACCAAACTTCACCCATTAGTGTATTTTATCACAATCTAGTAGTTACATGTGGAAATTTGGTTCTAGGACATTTGATTTGAGCGCAATCCTCAAACTTAGGTCAAAAAAGCCATTTAAGCCTTTTCACAGTGAGATCTATGCGATATGGCCGAGAAATGTAATTTTGATGTTAACTCCCAAACCGCTGCGCAGAAGTCAACCAAACTTCACCCAATAGTGTATTGTATCACATTCTAGTAGTTACATTTGAAAATTTTGTTCTAGGACATTTTGTATGAACGCAATCATCAAACTTAATTAAAAAAGTCATTTAAGCCTTTTCACAGTGAGATCTATGCGATATGGCCGAGAAATGTAATTTTGATGTTAACTCCCAAACCGCTGCGCAGAAGTCAACCAAACTTCACCCAATAGTGTATTGTATCACAATCTAGTAGTTACATTAGAAAATTTTGTTCTAGGAAATTTTGTTTGAGCGCAATCATCAAACTTAATTAAAAAAGTCATTTAAGCCTTTTCACAGTGAGATCTATGCGATATGGCCGAGAAATGTAATTTTGATGTTAACTCCCAAACCGCTGCGCAGAAGTCAACCAAACTTCACCCATTAGTGTATTTTATCACAATCTAGTAGTTACATGTGGAAATTTGGTTCTAGGACATTTGATTTGAGCGCAATCCTCAAACTTAGGTCAAAAAAGCCATTTAAGCCTTTTCACAGTGAGATCTATGCGATATGGCCGAGAAATGTAATTTTGATGTTAACTCCCAAACCGCTGCGCAGAAGTCAACCAAACTTCACCCATTAGTGTATTGTATCACAATCTAGTAGTTACGTGTGGAAATTTGGTTATAGGACATTTGATTTGAGCGCAATCCTCAAACTTAGATCAAAAAAGCCATTTAAGCCTTTTCACAGTGAGATCTATGCGATATGGCCGAGAAATGTAATTTTGATGTTAACTCCCAAACCGCTGCGCAGAAGTCAACCAAACTTCACCCAATAGTGTATTGTATCACAATCTAGTAGTTACATTTGAAAATTTTGTTCTAGGAAATTTTGTTTGAGCGCAATCATCAAACTTAATTAAAAAAGTCATTTAAGCCTTTTCACAGTGAGATCTATGCGATATGGCCGAGAAATGTAATTTTTATGTTAACTCCCAAACCGCTGCGCAGAAGTCAACCAAACTTCACCCATTAGTGTATTTTATCACAATCTAGTAGTTACATGTGGAAATTTGGTTCTAGGACATTTGATTTGAGCGCAATCCTCAAACTTAGGTCAAAAAAGCCATTTAAGCCTTTTCACAGTGAGATCTATGCGATATGGCCGAGAAATGTAATTTTGATGTTAACTCCCAAACCGCTGCGCAGAAGTCAACCAAACTTCACCCAATAGTGTATTGTATCACAATCTAGTAGTTACATTTGAAAATTTTGTTCTAGGACATTTTGTTTGAACGCAATCATCAAACTTAATTAAAAAAGTCATTTAAGCCTTTTCACAGTGAGATCTATGCGATATGGCCGAGAAATGTAATTTTGATGTTAACTCCCAAACCGCTGCGCAGAAGTCAACCAAACTTCACCCAATAGTGTATTGTATCACAATCTAGTAGTTACATTTGAAAATTTTGTTCTAGGAAATTTTGTTTGAGCGCAATCATCAAACTTAATTAAAAAAGTCATTTAAGCCTTTTCACAGTGAGATCTATGCGATATGGCCGAGAAATGTAATTTTGATGTTAACTCCCAAACCGCTGCGCAGAAGTCAACCAAACTTCACCCATTAGTGTATTTTATCACAATCTAGTAGTTACATGTGGAAATTTGGTTCTAGGACATTTGATTTGAGCGCAATCCTCAAACTTAGGTCAAAAAAGCCATTTAAGCCTTTTCACAGTGAGATCTATGCGATATGGCCGAGAAATGTAATTTTGATGTTAACTCCCAAACCGCTGCGCAGAAGTCAACCAAACTTCACCCAATAGTGTATTGTATCACAATCTAGTAGTTACATTTAAAAATTTTGTTCTAGGACATTTTGTTTGAACGCAATCATCAAACTTAATTAAAAAAGTCATTTAAGCCTTTTCACAGTGAGATCTATGCGATATGGCCGAGAAATGTAATTTTGATGTTAACTCCCAAACCGCTGCGCAGAAGTCAACCAAACTTCACCCATTAGTGTATTGTATCACAATCTAGTAGTTACATGTGGAAATTTGGTTATAGGACATTTGATTTGAGCGCAATCCTCAAACTTAGGTCAAAAAAGCCATTTAAGCCTTTTCACAGTGAGATCTATGCGATATGGCCGAGAAATGTAATTTTGATGTTAACTCCCAAACCGCTGCGCAGAAGTCAACCAAATTTCACCCAATAGTGTATTGTATCACAATCTAGTAGTTACATTTGAAAATTTTGTTCTAGGAAATTTTGTTTGAGCGCAATCATCAAACTTAATTAAAAAAGTCATTTAAGCCTTTTCACAGTGAGATCTATGCGATATGGCCGAGAAATGTAATTTTTATGTTAACTCCCAAACCGCTGCGCAGAAGTCAACCAAACTTCACCCATTAGTGTATTTTATCACAATCTAGTAGTTACATGTGGAAATTTGGTTCTAGGACATTTGATTTGAGCGCAATCCTCAAACTTAGGTCAAAAAAGCCATTTAAGCCTTTTCACAGTGAGATCTATGCGATATGGCCGAGAAATGTAATTTTGATGTTAACTCCCAAACCGCTACGCAGAAGTCAACCAAACTTCACCCAATAGTGTATTGTATCACATTCTAGTAGTTACATTTGAAAATTTCGTTCTAGGACATTTGGTTTGAGCGCAATCCTCAAACTTAGGTCAAAAAAGCCATTTAAGCCTTTTCACAGTGAGATCTATGCGATATGGCCGAGAAATGTAATTTTGATGTTAACTCCCAAACCGCTGCGCAGAAGTCAACCAAACTTCACCCAATAGTGTATTGTATCACAATCTAGTAGTTACATTTGAAAATTTTGTTCTAGGACATTTTGTTTGAACGCAATCATCAAACTTAATTAAAAAAGTCATTTAAGCCTTTTCACAGTGAGATCTATGCGATATGGCCGAGAAATGTAATTTTGATGTTAACTCCCAAACCGCTGCGCAGAAGTCAACCAAACTTCACCCAATAGTGTATTGTATCACAATCTAGTAGTTACATTTGAAAATTTTGTTCTAGGACATTTTGTTTGAGCGCAATCCTCAAACTTAGGTCAAAAAAGCCATTTAAGCCTTTTCACAGTGAGATCTATGTGATATGGCCGAGAAATGTAATTTTGATGTTAACTCCCAAACCGCTGCGCAAAAGTCAACCAAACTTCACCCATTAGTGTATTTTATCACAATCTAGTAGTTACATGTGGAAATTTGGTTCTAGGACATTTGATTTGAGCGCAATCCTCAAACTTAGGTCAAAAAAGCCATTTAAGCCTTTTCACAGTGAGATCTATGCGATATGGCCGAGAAATGTAATTTTGATGTTAACTCCCAAACCGCTGCGCAGAAGTCAACCAAACTTCACCCAATAGTGTATTGTATCACATTCTAGTAGTTACATTTGAAAATTTTGTTCTAGGACATTTTGTATGAACGCAATCATCAAACTTAATTAAAAAAGTCATTTAAGCCTTTTCACAGTGAGATCTATGCGATATGGCCGAGAAATGTAATTTTGATGTTAACTCCCAAACCGCTGCGCAGAAGTCAACCAAACTTCACCCAATAGTGTATTGTATCACAATCTAGTAGTTACATTTGAAAATTTTGTTCTAGGAAATTTTGTTTGAGCGCAATCATCAAACTTAATTAAAAAAGTCATTTAAGCCTTTTCACAGTGAGATCTATGCGATATGGCCGAGAAATGTAATTTTGATGTTAACTCCCAAACCGCTGCGCAGAAGTCAACCAAACTTCACCCATTAGTGTATTTTATCACAATCTAGTAGTTACATGTGGAAATTTGGTTCTAGGACATTTGATTTGAGCGCAATCCTCAAACTTAGGTCAAAAAAGCCATTTAAGCCTTTTCACAGTGAGATCTATGCGATATGGCCGAGAAATGTAATTTTGATGTTAACTCCCAAACCGCTGCGCAGAAGTCAACCAAACTTCACCCATTAGTGTATTGTATCACAATCTAGTAGTTACGTGTGGAAATTTGGTTATAGGACATTTGATTTGAGCGCAATCCTCAAACTTAGGTCAAAAAAGCCATTTAAGCCTTTTCACAGTGAGATCTATGCGATATGGCCGAGAAATGTAATTTTGATGTTAACTCCCAAACCGCTGCGCAGAAGTCAACCAAACTTCACCCAATAGTGTATTGTATCACAATCTAGTAGTTACATTTGAAAATTTTGTTCTAGGAAATTTTGTTTGAGCGCAATCATCAAATTTAATTAAAAAAGTCATTTAAGCCTTTTCACAGTGAGATCTATGCGATATGGCCGAGAAATGTAATTTTTATGTTAACTCCCAAACCGCTGCGCAGAAGTCAACCAAACTTCACCCATTAGTGTATTTTATCACAATCTAGTAGTTACATGTGGAAATTTGGTTCTAGGACATTTGATTTGAGCGCAATCCTCAAACTTAGGTCAAAAAAGCCATTTAAGCCTTTTCACAGTGAGATCTATGCGATATGGCCGAGAAATGTAATTTTGATGTTAACTCCCAAACCGCTGCGCAGAAGTCAACCAAACTTCACCCAATAGTGTATTGTATCACAATCTAGTAGTTACATTTGAAAATTTTGTTCTAGGACATTTTGTTTGAACGCAATCATCAAACTTAATTAAAAAAGTCATTTAAGCCTTTTCACAGTGAGATCTATGCGATATGGCCGAGAAATGTAATTTTGATGTTAACTCCCAAACCGCTGCGCAGAAGTCAACCAAACTTCACCCAATAGTGTATTGTATCACAGTCTAGTAGTTACATTTGAAAATTTTGTTCTAGGAAATTTTGTTTGAGCGCAATCATCAAACTTAATTAAAAAAGTCATTTAAGCCTTTTCACAGTGAGATCTATGCGATATGGCCGAGAAATGTAATTTTGATGTTAACTCCCAAACCGCTGCGCAGAAGTCAACCAAACTTCACCCATTAGTGTATTTTATCACAATCTAGTAGTTACATGTGGAAATTTGGTTCTAGGACATTTGATTTGAGCGCAATCCTCAAACTTAGGTCAAAAAAGCCATTTAAGCCTTTTCACAGTGAGATCTATGCGATATGGCCGAGAAATGTAATTTTGATGTTAACTCCCAAACCGCTGCGCAGAAGTCAACCAAACTTCACCCAATAGTGTATTGTATCACAATCTAGTAGTTACATTTAAAAATTTTGTTCTAGGACATTTTGTTTGAGCGCAATCATCAAATTTAATTAAAAAAGTCATTTAAGCCTTTTCACAGTGAGATCTATGCGATATGGCCGAGAAATGTAATTTTTATGTTAACTCCCAAACCGCTGCGCAGAAGTAAACCAAACTTCACCCATTAGTGTATTGTATCACAATCTAGTAGTTACATGTGGAAATTTGGTTCTAGGACATTTGATTTGAGCGCAATCCTCAAACTTAGGTCAAAAAAGCCATTTAAGCCTTTTCACAGTGAGATCTATGCGATATGGCCGAGAAATGTAATTTTGATGTTAACTCCCAAACCGCTGCGCAGAAGTCAACCAAACTTCACCCAATAGTGTATTGTATCACAATCTAGTAGTTACATTTGAAAATTTTGTTCTAGGACATTTTGTTTGAATGCAATCATCAAACTTAATTAAAAAAGTCATTTAAGCCTTTTCACAGTGAGATCTATGCGATATGGCCGAGAAATGTAATTTTGATGTTAACTCCCAAACCGCTGCGCAGAAGTCAACCAAACTTCACCCATTAGTGTATTTTATCACAATCTAGTAGTTACATGTGGAAATTTGGTTCTAGGACATTTGATTTGAGCGCAATCCTCAAACTTAGGTCAAAAAAGCCATTTAAGCCTTTTCACAGTGAGATCTATGCGATATGGCCGAGAAATGTAATTTTGATGTTAACTCCCAAACCGCTGCGCAGAAGTCAACCAAACTTCACCCAATAGTGTATTGTATCACAATCTAGTAGTTACATTTGAAAATTTTGTTCTAGGACATTTTGTTTGAACGCAATCATCAAACTTAATTAAAAAAGTCATTTAAGCCTTTTCACAGTGAGATCTATGCGATATGGCCGAGAAATGTAATTTTGATGTTAACTCCCAAACCGCTGCGCAGAAGTCAACCAAACTTCACCCAATAGTGTATTGTATCACAATCTAGTAGTTACATTTGAAAATTTTGTTCTAGGACATTTTGTTTGAACGCAATCATCAAACTTAATTAAAAAAGTCATTTAAGCCTTTTCACAGTGAGATCTATGCGATATGGCCGAGAAATGTAATTTTGATGTTAACTCCCAAACCGCTGCGCAGAAGTCAACCAAACTTCACCCAATAGTGTATTGTATCACAATCTAGTAGTTACATTTGAAAATTTTGTTCTAGGACATTTTGTTTGAGCGCAATCCTCAAACTTAGGTCAAAAAAGCCATTTAAGCCTTTTCACAGTGAGATCTATGCGATATGGCCGAGAAATGTAATTTTGATGTTAACTCCCAAACCGCTGCGCAGAAGTCAACCAAACTTCACCCATTAGTGTATTGTATCACAATCTAGTAGTTACATGTGGAAATTTGGTTATAGGACATTTGATTTGAGCGCAATTCTCAAACTTAGGTCAAAAAAGCCATTTAAGCCTTTTCACAGTGAGATCTATGCGATATGGCCTAGAAATGTAATATTGATGTTAACTCCCAAACCGCTGCGCAGAAGTCAACCAAACTTCACCCAATAGTGTATTGTATCACAATCTAGTAGTTACATTTGAAAATTTTGTTCTAGGAAATTTTGTTTGAGCGCAATCATCAAACTTAATTAAAAAAGTCATTTAAGCCTTTTCACAGTGAGATCTATGCGATATGGCCGAGAAATGTAATTTTGATGTTAACTCCCAAACCGCTGCGCAGAAGTCAACCAAACTTCACCCATTAGTGTATTTTATCACAATCTAGTAGTTACATGTGGAAATTTGGTTCTAGGACATTTGATTTGAGCGCAATCCTCAAACTTAGGTCAAAAAAGCCATTTAAGCCTTTTCACAGTGAGATCTATGCGATATGGCCGAGAAATGTAATTTTGATGTTCACTCCCAAACCGCTGCGCAGAAGTCAACCAAACTTCACCCAATAGTGTATTGTATCACAATCTAGTAGTTACATTTGAAAATTTTGTTCTAGGAAATTTTGTTTGAGCGCAATCATCAAACTTAATTAAAAAAGTCATTTAAGCCTTTTCACAGTGAGATCTATGCGATATGGCCGAGAAATGTAATTTTGATGTTAACTCCCAAACCGCTGCGCAGAAGTCAACCAAACTTCACCCATTAGTGTATTTTATCACAATCTAGTAGTTACATGTGGAAATTTGGTTCTAGGACATTTGATTTGAGCGCAATCCTCAAACTTAGGTCAAAAAAGCCATTTAAGCCTTTTCACAGTGAGATCTATGCGATATGGCCGAGAAATGTAATTTTGATGTTAACTCCCAAACCGCTGCGCAGAAGTCAACCAAACTTCACCCAATAGTGTATTGTATCACATTCTAGTAGTTACATTTGAAAATTTCGTTCTAGGACATTTGGTTTGAGCGCAATCCTCAAACTTAGGTCAAAAAAGCCATTTAAGCCTTTTCACAGTGAGATCTATGCGATATGGCCGAGAAATGTAATTTTGATGATAACTCCCAAACCGCTGCGCAGAAGTCAATCAAACTTCACCCAATAGTGTATTGTATCACAATCTAGTAGTTACATTTGAAAATTTTGTTCTAGGACATTTTGTTTGAACGCAATCATCAAACTTAATTAAAAAAGTCATTTAAGCCTTTTCACAGTGAGATCTATGCGATATGGCCGAGAAATGTAATTTTGATGTTAACTCCCAAACCGCTGCGCAGAAGTCAACCAAACTTCACCCAATAGTGTATTGTATCACAATCTAGTAGTTACATTTGAAAATTTTGTTCTAGGACATTTGGTTTGAGCGCAATCCTCAAACTTAGGTCAAAAAAGCCATTTAAGCCTTTTCACAGTGAGATCTATGCGATATGGCCGAGAAATGTAATTTTGATGTTAACTCCCAAACCGCTGCGCAGAAGTCAACCAAACTTCACCCAATAGTGTATTGTATCACATTCTAGTAGTTACATTTGAAAATTTCGTTCTAGGAAATTTTGTTTGAGCGCAATCATCAAACTTAATTAAAAAAGTCATTTAAGCCTTTTCACAGTGAGATCTATGCGATATGGCCGAGAAATGTAATTTTGATGTTAACTCCCAAACCGCTGCGCAGAAGTCAACCAAACTTCACCCATTAGTGTATTTTATCACAATCTAGTAGTTACATGTGGAAATTTGGTTCTAGGACATTTGATTTGAGCGCAAACCTCAAACTTAGGTCAAAAAAGCCATTTAAGCCTTTTCACAGTGAGATCTATGCGATATGGCCGAGAAATGTAATTTTGATGTTAACTCCCAAACCGCTGCGCAGAAGTCAACCAAACTTCACCCAATAGTGTATTGTATCACAATCTAGTAGTTACATTTAAAAATTTTGTTCTAGGACATTTTGTTTGAACGCAATCATCAAACTTAATTAAAAAAGTCATTTAAGCCTTTTCACAGTGAGATCTATGCGATATGGCCGAGAAATGTAATTTTGATGTTAACTCCCAAACCGCTGCGCAGAAGTCAACCAAACTTCACCCAATAGTGTATTGTATCACAATCTAGTAGTTACATTTAAAAATTTTGTTCTAGGACATTTTGTTTGAACGCAATCATCAAACTTAATTAAAAAAGTCATTTAAGCCTTTTCACAGTGAGATCTATGCGATATGGCCGAGAAATGTAATTTTGATGTTAACTCCCAAACCGCTGCGCAGAAGTCAACCAAACTTCACCCATTAGTGTATTGTATCACAATCTAGTAGTTACATGTGGAAATTTGGTTATAGGACATTTGATTTGAGCGCAATCCTCAAACTTAGGTCAAAAAAGCCATTTAAGCCTTTTCACAGTGAGATCTATGCGATATGGCCGAGAAATGTAATTTTGATGTTAACTCCCAAACCGCTGCGCAGAAGTCAACCAAACTTCACCCAATAGTGTATTGTATCACAATCTAGTAGTTACATTTGAAAATTTTGTTCTAGGAAATATTGTTTGAGCGCAATCATCAAACTTAATTAAAAAAGTCATTTAAGCCTTTTCACAGTGAGATCTATGCGATATGGCCGAGAAATGTAATTTTGATGTTAACTCCCAAACCGCTTTCGCAGAAGTCAACCAAACTTCACCCATTAGTGTATTTTATCACAATCTAGTAGTTACATGTGGAAATTTGGTTCTAGGACATTTGATTTGAGCGCAATCCTCAAACTTAGGTCAAAAAAGCCATTTAAGCCTTTTCACAGTGAGATCTATGCGATATGGCCGAGAAATGTAATTTTGATGTTAACTCCCAAACCGCTGCGCAGAAGTCAACCAAACTTCACCCAATAGTGTATTGTATCACATTCTAGTAGTTACATTTGAAAATTTCGTTCTAGGACATTTGGTTTGAGCGCAATCCTCAAACTTAGGTCAAAAAAGCCATTTAAGCCTTTTCACAGTGAGATCTATGCGATATGGCCGAGAAATGTAATTTTGATGTTAACTCCCAAACCGCTGCGCAGAAGTCAACCAAACTTCACCCAATAGTGTATTGTATCACTATCTAGTAGTTACATTTGAAAATTTTGTTCTAGGACATTTTGTTTGAACGCAATCATCAAACTTAATTAAAAAAGTCATTTAAGAGTTTTCACAGTGAGATCTATGCGATATGGCCGAGAAATGTAATTTTGATGTTAACTCCCAAACCGCTGCGCAGAAGTCAACCAAACTTCACCCAATAGTGTATTGTATCACAATCTAGTAGTTACATTTGAAAATTTTGTTCTAGGACATTTTGTTTGAGCGCAATCCTCAAACTTAGGTCAAAAAAGCCATTTAAGCCTTTTCACAGTGAGATCTATGCGATATGGCCGAGAAATGTAATTTTGATGTTAACTCCCAAACCGCTGCGCAGAAGTCAACCAAACTTCACCCAATAGTGTATTGTATCACAATCTAGTAGTTACATTTGAAAATTTTGTTCTAGGACATTTTGTTTGAACGCAATCATCAAACTTAATTAAAAAAGTCATTTAAGCCTTTTCACAGTGAGATCTATGCGATATGGCCGAGAAATGTAATTTTGATGTTAACTCCCAAACCGCTGCGCAGAAGTCAACCAAACTTCACCCAATAGTGTATTGTATCACAATCTAGTAGTTACATTTGAAAATTTTGTTCTAGGAAATTTTGTTTGAGCGCAATCATCAAACTTAATTAAAAAAGTCATTTAAGCCTTTTCACAGTGAGATCTATGCGATATGGCCGAGAAATGTAATTTTGATGTTAACTCCCAAACCGCTGCGCAGAAGTCAACCAAACTTCACCCATTAGTGTATTTTATCACAATCTAGTAGTTACATGTGGAAATTTGGTTCTAGGACATTTGATTTGAGCGCAATCCTCAAACTTAGGTCAAAAAAGCCATTTAAGCCTTTTCACAGTGAGATCTATGCGATATGGCCGAGAAATGTAATTTTGATGTTCACTCCCAAACCGCTGCGCAGAAGTCAACCAAACTTCACCCAATAGTGTATTGTATCACAATCTAGTAGTTACATTTGAAAATTTTGTTCTAGGAAATTTTGTTTGAGCGCAATCATCAAACTTAATTAAAAAAGTCATTTAAGCCTTTTCACAGTGAGATCTATGCGATATGGCCGAGAAATGTAATTTTGATGTTAACTCCCAAACCGCTGCGCAGAAGTCAACCAAACTTCACCCATTAGTGTATTTTATCACAATCTAGTAGTTACATGTGGAAATTTGGTTCTAGGACATTTGATTTGAGCGCAATCCTCAAACTTAGGTCAAAAAAGCCATTTAAGCCTTTTCACAGTGAGATCTATGCGATATGGCCGAGAAATGTAATTTTGATGTTAACTCCCAAACCGCTGCGCAGAAGTCAACCAAACTTCACCCAATAGTGTATTGTATCACATTCTAGTAGTTACATTTGAAAATTTCGTTCTAGGACATTTGGTTTGAGCGCAATCCTCAAACTTAGGTCAAAAAAGCCATTTAAGCCTTTTCACAGTGAGATCTATGCGATATGGCCGAGAAATGTAATTTTGATGATAACTCCCAAACCGCTGCGCAGAAGTCAACCAAACTTCACCCAATAGTGTATTGTATCACAATCTAGTAGTTACATTTGAAAATTTTGTTCTAGGACATTTTGTTTGAACGCAATCATCAAACTTAATTAAAAAAGTCATTTAAGCCTTTTCACAGTGAGATCTATGCGATATGGCCGAGAAATGTAATTTTGATGTTAACTCCCAAACCGCTGCGCAGAAGTCAACCAAACTTCACCCAATAGTGTATTGTATCACAATCTAGTAGTTACATTTGAAAATTTTGTTCTAGGACATTTGGTTTGAGCGCAATCCTCAAACTTAGGTCAAAAAAGCCATTTAAGCCTTTTCACAGTGAGATCTATGCGATATGGCCGAGAAATGTAATTTTGATGTTAACTCCCAAACCGCTGCGCAGAAGTCAACCAAACTTCACCCAATAGTGTATTGTATCACATTCTAGTAGTTACATTTGAAAATTTCGTTCTAGGAAATTTTGTTTGAGCGCAATCATCAAACTTAATTAAAAAAGTCATTTAAGCCTTTTCACAGTGAGATCTATGCGATATGGCCGAGAAATGTAATTTTGATGTTAACTCCCAAACCGCTGCGCAGAAGTCAACCAAACTTCACCCATTAGTGTATTTTATCACAATCTAGTAGTTACATGTGGAAATTTGGTTCTAGGACATTTGATTTGAGCGCAAACCTCAAACTTAGGTCAAAAAAGCCATTTAAGCCTTTTCACAGTGAGATCTATGCGATATGGCCGAGAAATGTAATTTTGATGTTAACTCCCAAACCGCTGCGCAGAAGTCAACCAAACTTCACCCAATAGTGTATTGTATCACAATCTAGTAGTTACATTTAAAAATTTTGTTCTAGAACATTTTGTTTGAACGCAATCATCAAACTTAATTAAAAAAGTCATTTAAGCCTTTTCACAGTGAGATCTATGCGATATGGCCGAGAAATGTAATTTTGATGTTAACTCCCAAACCGCTGCGCAGAAGTCAACCAAACTTCACCCAATAGTGTATTGTATCACAATCTAGTAGTTACATTTAAAAATTTTGTTCTAGGACATTTTGTTTGAACGCAATCATCAAACTTAATTAAAAAAGTCATTTAAGCCTTTTCACAGTGAGATCTATGCGATATGGCCGAGAAATGTAATTTTGATGTTAACTCCCAAACCGCTGCGCAGAAGTCAACCAAACTTCACCCATTAGTGTATTGTATCACAATCTAGTAGTTACATGTGGAAATTTGGTTATAGGACATTTGATTTGAGCGCAATCCTCAAACTTAGGTCAAAAAAGCCATTAAAGCCTTTTCACAGTGAGATCTATGCGATATGGCCGAGAAATGTAATTTTGATGTTAACTCCCAAACCGCTGCGCAGAAGTCAACCAAACTTCACCCAATAGTGTATTGTATCACAATCTAGTAGTTACATTTGAAAATTTTGTTCTAGGAAATTTTGTTTGAGCGCAATCATCAAACTTAATTAAAAAAGTCATTTAAGCCTTTTCACAGTGAGATCTATGCGATATGGCCGAGAAATGTAATTTTGATGTTAACTCCCAAACCGCTGCGCAGAAGTCAACCAAACTTCACCCATTAGTGTATTTTATCACAATCTAGTAGTTACATGTGGAAATTTGGTTCTAGGACATTTGATTTGAGCGCAATCCTCAAACTTAGGTCAAAAAAGCCATTTAAGCCTTTTCACAGTGAGATCTATGCGATATGGCCGAGAAATGTAATTTTGATGTTAACTCCCAAACCGCTGCGCAGAAGTCAACCAAACTTCACCCAATAGTGTATTGTATCACATTCTAGTAGTTACATTTGAAAATTTCGTTCTAGGACATTTGGTTTGAGCGCAATCCTCAAACTTAGGTCAAAAAAGCCATTTAAGCCTTTTCACAGTGAGATCTATGCGATATGGCCGAGAAATGTAATTTTGATGTTAACTCCCAAACCGCTGCGCAGAAGTCAACCAAACTTCACCCAATAGTGTATTGTATCACAATCTAGTAGTTACATTTGAAAATTTGGTTCTAGGACATTTGATTTGAGCGCAATCCTCAAACTTAGGTCAAAAAAGCCATTTAAGCCTTTTCACAGTGAGATCTATGCGATATGGCCGAGAAATGTAATTTTGATGTTAACTCCCAAACCGCTGCGCAGAAGTCAACCAAACTTCACCCATTAGTGTATTTTATCACAATCTAGTAGTTACATGTGGAAATTTGGTTCTAGGACATTTGATTTGAGCGCAATCCTCAAACTTAGGTCAAAAAAGCCATTTAAGCCTTTTCACAGTGAGATCTATGCGATATGGCCGAGAAATGTAATTTTGATGTTAACTCCCAAACCGCTGCGCAGAAGTCAACCAAACTTCACCCAATAGTGTATTGTATCACATTCTAGTAGTTACATTTGAAAATTTCGTTCTAGGACATTTGGTTTGAGCGCAATCCTCAAACTTAGGTCAAAAAAGCCATTTAAGCCTTTTCACAGTGAGATCTATGCGATATGGCCGAGAAATGTAATTTTGATGTTAACTCCCAAACCGCTGCGCAGAAGTCAACCAAACTTCACCCAATAGTGTATTGTATCACAATCTAGTAGTTACATTTGAAAATTTTGTTCTAGGACATTTTGTTTGAACGCAATCATCAAACTTAATTAAAAAAGTCATTTAAGCCTTTTCACAGTGAGATCTATGCGATATGGCCGAGAAATGTAATTTTGATGTTAACTCCCAAACCGCTGCGCAGAAGTCAACCAAACTTCACCCAATAGTGTATTGTATCACAATCTAGTAGTTACATTTGAAAATTTTGTTCTAGGACATTTTGTTTGAGCGCAATCCTCAAACTTAGGTCAAAAAAGCCATTTAAGCCTTTTCACAGTGAGATCTATGCGATATGGCCGAGAAATGTAATTTTGATGTTAACTCCCAAACCGCTGCGCAGAAGTCAACCAAACTTCACCCAATAGTGTATTGTATCACAATCTAGTAGTTACATTTGAAAATTTTGTTCTAGGACATTTTGTTTGAACGCAATCATCAAACTTAATTAAAAAAGTCATTTAAGCCTTTTCACAGTGAGATCTATGCGATATGGCCGAGAAATGTAATTTTGATGTTAACTCCCAAACCGCTGCGCAGAAGTCAACCAAACTTCACCCAATAGTGTATTGTATCACAATCTAGTAGTTACATTTGAAAATTTTGTTCTAGGACATTTTGTTTGAACGCAATCATCAAACTTAATTAAAAAAGTCATTTAAGCCTTTTCACAGTGAGATCTATGCGATATGGCCGAGAAATGTAATTTTGATGTTAACTCCCAAACCGCTGCGGAGAAGTCAACCAAACTTCACCCAATAGTGTATTGTATCACAATCTAGTAGTTACATTTGAAAATTTTGTTCTAGGACATTTTGTTTGAGCGCAATCCTCAAACTTAGGTCAAAAAAGCCATTTAAGCCTTTTCACAGTGAGATCTATGCGATATGGCCGAGAAATGTAATTTTGATGTTAACTCCCAAACCGCTGCGCAGAAGTCAACCAAACTTCACCCAATAGTGTATTGTATCACAATCTAGTAGTTACATTTGAGAATTTTGTTCTAGGACATTTTGTTTGAACGCAATCATCAAACTTAATTAAAAAAGTCATTTAAGCCTTTTCACAGTGAGATCTATGCGATATGGCCGAGAAATGTAATTTTGATGTTAACTCCCAAACCGCTGCGCAGAAGTCAACCAAACTTCACCCAATAGTGTATTGTATCACAATCTAGTAGTTACATTTGAAAATTTTGTTCTAGGAAATTTTGTTTGAGCGCAATCATCAAACTTAATTAAAAAAGTCATTTAAGCCTTTTCACAGTGAGATCTATGCGATATGGCCGAGAAATGTAATTTTGATGTTAACTCCCAAACCGCTGCGCAGAAGTCAACCAAACTTCACCCATTAGTGTATTTTATCACAATCTAGTAGTTACATGTAGAAATTTGGTTCTAGGACATTTGATTTGAGCGCAATCCTCAAACTTAGGTCAAAAAAGCCATTTAAGCCTTTTCACAGTGAGATCTATGCGATATGGCCGAGAAATGTAATTTTGATGTTCACTCCCAAACCGCTGCGCAGAAGTCAACCAAACTTCACCCAATAGTGTATTGTATCACAATCTAGTAGTTACATTTGAAAATTTTGTTCTAGGAAATTTTGTTTGAGCGCAATCATCAAACTTAATTAAAAAAGTCATTTAAGCCTTTTCACAGTGAGATCTATGCGATATGGCCGAGAAATGTAATTTTGATGTTAACTCCCAAACCGCTGCGCAGAAGTCAACCAAACTTCACCCATTAGTGTATTTTATCACAATCTAGTAGTTACATGTGGAAATTTGGTTCTAGGACATTTGATTTGAGCGCAATCCTCAAACTTAGGTCAAAAAAGCCATTTAAGCCTTTTCACAGTGAGATCTATGCGATATGGCCGAGAAATGTAATTTTGATGTTAACTCCCAAACCGCTGCGCAGAAGTCAACCAAACTTCACCCAATAGTGTATTGTATCACATTCTAGTAGTTACATTTGAAAATTTCGTTCTAGGACATTTGGTTTGAGCGCAATCCTCAAACTTAGGTCAAAAAAGCCATTTAAGCCTTTTCACAGTGAGATCTATGCGATATGGCCGAGAAATGTAATTTTGATGATAACTCCCAAACCGCTGCGCAGAAGTCAACCAAACTTCACCCAATAGTGTATTGTATCACAATCTAGTAGTTACATTTGAAAATTTTGTTCTAGGACATTTTGTTTGAACGCAATCATCAAACTTAATTAAAAAAGTCATTTAAGCCTTTTCACAGTGAGATCTATGCGATATGGCCGAGAAATGTAATTTTGATGTTAACTCCCAAACCGCTGCGCAGAAGTCAACCAAACTTCACCCAATAGTGTATTGTATCACAATCTAGTAGTTACATTTGAAAATTTTGTTCTAGGACATTTGGTTTGAGCGCAATCCTCAAACTTAGGTCAAAAAAGCCATTTAAGCCTTTTCACAGTGAGATCTATGCGATATGGCCGAGAAATGTAATTTTGATGTTAACTCCCAAACCGCTGCGCAGAAGTCAACCAAACTTCACCCAATAGTGTATTGTATCACATTCTAGTAGTTACATTTGAAAATTTCGTTCTAGGAAATTTTGTTTGAGCGCAATCATCAAACTTAATTAAAAAAGTCATTTAAGCCTTTTCACAGTGAGATCTATGCGATATGGCCGAGAAATGTAATTTTGATGTTAACTCCCAAACCGCTGCGCAGAAGTCAACCAAACTTCACCCATTAGTGTATTTTATCACAATCTAGTAGTTACATGTGGAAATTTGGTTCTAGGACATTTGATTTGAGCGCAAACCTCAAACTTAGGTCAAAAAAGCCATTTAAGCCTTTTCACAGTGAGATCTATGCGATATGGCCGAGAAATGTAATTTTGATGTTAACTCCCAAACCGCTGCGCAGAAGTCAACCAAACTTCACCCAATAGTGTATTGTATCACAATCTAGTAGTTACATTTAAAAATTTTGTTCTAGGACATTTTGTTTGAACGCAATCATCAAACTTAATTAAAAAAGTCATTTAAGCCTTTTCACAGTGAGATCTATGCGATATGGCCGAGAAATGTAATTTTGATAACTCCCAAACCGCTGCGCAGAAGTCAACCAAACTTCACCCAATAGTGTATTGTATCACAATCTAGTAGTTACATTTAAAAATTTTGTTCTAGGACATTTTGTTTGAACGCAATCATCAAACTTAATTAAAAAAGTCATTTAAGCCTTTTCACAGTGAGATCTATGCGATATGGCCGAGAAATGTAATTTTGATGTTAACTCCCAAACCGCTGCGCAGAAGTCAACCAAACTTCACCCATTAGTGTATTGTATCACAATCTAGTAGTTACATGTGGAAATTTGGTTATAGGACATTTGATTTGAGCGCAATCCTCAAACTTAGGTCAAAAAAGCCATTTAAGCCTTTTCACAGTGAGATCTATGCGATATGGCCGAGAAATGTAATTTTGATGTTAACTCCCAAACCGCTGCGCAGAAGTCAACCAAACTTCACCCAATAGTGTATTGTATCACAATCTAGTAGTTACATTTGAAAATTTTGTTCTAGGAAATTTTGTTTGAGCGCAATCATCAAACTTAATTAAAAAAGTCATTTAAGCCTTTTCACAGTGAGATCTATGCGATATGGCCGAGAAATGTAATTTTGATGTTAACTCCCAAACCGCTACGCAGAAGTCAACCAAACTTCACCCATTAGTGTATTTTATCACAATCTAGTAGTTACATGTGGAAATTTGGTTCTAGGACATTTGATTTGAGCGCAATCCTCAAACTTAGGTCAAAAAAGCCATTTAAGCCTTTTCACAGTGAGATCTATGCGATATGGCCGAGAAATGTAATTTTGATGTTAACTCCCAAACCGCTGCGCAGAAGTCAACCAAACTTCACCCAATAGTGTATTGTATCACATTCTAGTAGTTACATTTGAAAATTTCGTTCTAGGACATTTGGTTTGAGCGCAATCCTCAAACTTAGGTCAAAAAAGCCATTTAAGCCTTTTCACAGTGAGATCTATGCGATATGGCCGAGAAATGTAATTTTGATGTTAACTCCCAAACCGCTGCGCAGAAGTCAACCAAACTTCACCCAATAGTGTATTGTATCACAATCTAGTAGTTACATTTGAAAATTTTGTTCTAGGACATTTTGTTTGAACGCAATCATCAAACTTAATTAAAAAAGTCATTTAAGCCTTTTCACAGTGAGATCTATGCGATATGGCCGAGAAATGTAATTTTGATGTTAACTCCCAAACCGCTGCGCAGAAGTCAACCAAACTTCACCCAATAGTGTATTGTATCACAATCTAGTAGTTACATTTGAAAATTTTGTTCTAGGACATTTTGTTTGAGCGCAATCCTCAAACTTAGGTCAAAAAAGCCATTTAAGCCTTTTCACAGTGAGATCTATGCGATATGGCCGAGAAATGTAATTTTGATGTTAACTCCCAAACCGCTGCGCAGAAGTCAACCAAACTTCACCCATTAGTGTATTTTATCACAATCTAGTAGTTACATGTGGAAATTTGGTTCTAGGACATTTGATTTGAGCGCAATCCTCAAACTTAGGTCAAAAAAGCCATTTAAGCCTTTTCACAGTGAGATCTATGCGATATGGCCGAGAAATGTAATTTTGATGTTCACTCCCAAACCGCTGCGCAGAAGTCAACCAAACTTCACCCAATAGTGTATTGTATCACAATCTAGTAGTTACATTTGAAAATTTTGTTCTAGGAAATTTTGTTTGAGCGCAATCATCAAACTTAATTAAAAAAGTCATTTAAGCCTTTTCACAGTGAGATCTATGCGATATGGCCGAGAAATGTAATTTTGATGTTAACTCCCAAACCGCTGCGCAGAAGTCAACCAAACTTCACCCATTAGTGTATTTTATCACAATCTAGTAGTTACATGTGGAAATTTGGTTCTAGGACATTTGATTTGAGCGCAATCCTCAAACTTAGGTCAAAAAAGCCATTTAAGCCTTTTCACAGTGAGATCTATGCGATATGGCCGAGAAATGTAATTTTGATGTTAACTCCCAAACCGCTGCGCAGAAGTCAACCAAACTTCACCCAATAGTGTATTGTATCACATTCTAGTAGTTACATTTGAAAATTTCGTTCTAGGACATTTGGTTTGAGCGCAATCCTCAAACTTAGGTCAAAAAAGCCATTTAAGCCTTTTCACAGTGAGATCTATGCGATATGGCCGAGAGATGTAATTTTGATGATAACTCCCAAACCGCTGCGCAGAAGTCAACCAAACTTCACCCAATAGTGTATTGTATCACAATCTAGTAGTTACATTTGAAAATTTTGTTCTAGGACATTTTGTTTGAACGCAATCATCAAACTTAATTAAAAAAGTCATTTAAGCCTTTTCACAGTGAGATCTATGCGATATGGCCGAGAAATGTAATTTTGATGTTAACTCCCAAACCGCTGCGCAGAAGTCAACCAAACTTCACCCAATAGTGTATTGTATCACAATCTAGTAGTTACATTTGAAAATTTTGTTCTAGGACATTTGGTTTGAGCGCAATCCTCAAACTTAGGTCAAAAAAGCCATTTAAGCCTTTTCACAGTGAGATCTATGCGATATGGCCGAGAAATGTAATTTTGATGTTAACTCCCAAACCGCTGCGCAGAAGTCAACCAAACTTCACCCAATAGTGTATTGTATCACATTCTAGTAGTTACATTTGAAAATTTCGTTCTAGGAAATTTTGTTTGAGCGCAATCATCAAACTTAATTAAAAAAGTCATTTAAGCCTTTTCACAGTGAGATCTATGCGATATGGCCGAGAAATGTAATTTTGATGTTAACTCCCAAACCGCTGCGCAGAAGTCAACCAAACTTCACCCATTAGTGTATTTTATCACAATCTAGTAGTTACATGTGGAAATTTGGTTCTAGGACATTTGATTTGAGCGCAAACCTCAAACTTAGGTCAAAAAAGCCATTTAAGCCTTTTCACAGTGAGATCTATGCGATATGGCCGAGAAATGTAATTTTGATGTTAACTCCCAAACCGCTGCGCAGAAGTCAACCAAACTTCACCCAATAGTGTATTGTATCACAATCTAGTAGTTACATTTAAAAATTTTGTTCTAGGACATTTTGTTTGAACGCAATCATCAAACTTAATTAAAAAAGTCATTTAAGCCTTTTCACAGTGAGATCTATGCGATATGGCCGAGGAATGTAATTTTGATAACTCCCAAACCGCTGCGCAGAAGTCAACCAAACTTCACCCAATAGTGTATTGTATCACAATCTAGTAGTTACATTTAAAAATTTTGTTCTAGGACATTTTGTTTGAACGCAATCATCAAACTTAATTAAAAAAGTCATTTAAGCCTTTTCACAGTGAGATCTATGCGATATGGCCGAGAAATGTAATTTTGATGTTAACTCCCAAACCGCTGCGCAGAAGTCAACCAAACTTCACCCATTAGTGTATTGTATCACAATCTAGTAGTTACATGTGGAAATTTGGTTATAGGACATTTGATTTGAGCGCAATCCTCAAACTTAGGTCAAAAAAGCCATTTAAGCCTTTTCACAGTGAGATCTATGCGATATGGCCGAGAAATGTAATTTTGATGTTAACTCCCAAACCGCTGCGCAGAAGTCAACCAAACTTCACCCAATAGTGTATTGTATCACAATCTAGTAGTTACATTTGAAAATTTTGTTCTAGGAAATTTTGTTTGAGCGCAATCATCAAACTTAATTAAAAAAGTCATTTAAGCCTTTTCACAGTGAGATCTATGCGATATGGCCGAGTAATGTAATTTTGATGTTAACTCCCAAACCGCTGCGCAGAAGTCAACCAAACTTCACCCATTAGTGTATTTTATCACAATCTAGTAGTTACATGTGGAAATTTGGTTCTAGGACATTTGATTTGAGCGCAATCCTCAAACTTAGGTCAAAAAAGCCATTTAAGCCTTTTCACAGTGAGATCTATGCGATATGGCCGAGAAATGTAATTTTGATGTTAACTCCCAAACCGCTGCGCAGAAGTCAACCAAACTTCACCCAATAGTGTATTGTATCACATTCTAGTAGTTACATTTGAAAATTTCGTTCTAGGACATTTGGTTTGAGCGCAATCCTCAAACTTAGGTCAAAAAAGCCATTTAAGCCTTTTCACAGTGAGATCTATGCGATATGGCCGAGAAATGTAATTTTGATGTTAACTCCCAAACCGCTGCGCAGAAGTCAACCAAACTTCACCCAATAGTGTATTGTATCACAATCTAGTAGTTACATTTGAAAATTTTGTTCTAGGACATTTTGTTTGAACGCAATCATCAAACTTAATTAAAAAAGTCATTTAAGCCTTTTCACAGTGAGATCTATGCGATATGGCCGAGAAATGTAATTTTGATGTTAACTCCCAAACCGCTGCGCAGAAGTCAACCAAACTTCACCCAATAGTGTATTGTATCACAATCTAGTAGTTACATTTGAAAATTTTGTTCTAGGACATTTTGTTTGAGCGCAATCCTCAAACTTAGGTCAAAAAAGCCATTTAAGCCTTTTCACAGTGAGATCTATGCGATATGGCCGAGAAATGTAATTTTGATGTTAACTCCCAAACCGCTGCGCAGAAGTCAACCAAACTTCACCCATTAGTGTATTGTATCACAATCTAGTAGTTACATGTGGAAATTTGGTTATAGGACATTTGATTTGAGCGCAATTCTCAAACTTAGGTCAAAAAAGCCATTTAAGCCTTTTCACAGTGAGATCTATGCGATATGGCCGAGAAATGTAATATTGATGTTAACTCCCAAACCGCTGCGCAGAAGTCAACCAAACTTCACCCAATAGTGTATTGTATCACAATCTAGTAGTTACATTTGAAAATTTTGTTCTAGGAAATTTTGTTTGAGCGCAATCATCAAACTTAATTAAAAAAGTCATTTAAGCCTTTTCACAGTGAGATCTATGCGATATGGCCGAGAAATGTAATTTTGATGTTAACTCCCAAACCGCTGCGCAGAAGTCAACCAAACTTCACCCATTAGTGTATTTTATCACAATCTAGTAGTTACATGTGGAAATTTGGTTCTAGGACATTTGATTTGAGCGCAATCCTCAAACTTAGGTCAAAAAAGCCATTTAAGCCTTTTCACAGTGAGATCTATGCGATATGGCCGAGAAATGTAATTTTGATGTTCACTCCCAAACCGCTGCGCAGAAGTCAACCAAACTTCACCCAATAGTGTATTGTATCACAATCTAGTAGTTACATTTGAAAATTTTGTTCTAGGAAATTTTGTTTGAGCGCAATCATCAAACTTAATTAAAAAAGTCATTTAAGCCTTTTCACAGTGAGATCTATGCGATATGGCCGAGAAATGTAATTTTGATGTTAACTCCCAAACCGCTGCGCAGAAGTCAACCAAACTTCACCCATTAGTGTATTTTATCACAATCTAGTAGTTACATGTGGAAATTTGGTTCTAGGACATTTGATTTGAGCGCAATCCTCAAACTTAGGTCAAAAAAGCCATTTAAGCCTTTTCACAGTGAGATCTATGCGATATGGCCGAGAAATGTAATTTTGATGTTAACTCCCAAACCGCTGCGCAGAAGTCAACCAAACTTCACCCAATAGTGTATTGTATCACATTCTAGTAGTTACATTTGAAAATTTCGTTCTAGGACATTTGGTTTGAGCGCAATCCTCAAACTTAGGTCAAAAAAGCCATTTAAGCCTTTTCACAGTGAGATCTATGCGATATGGCCGAGAGATGTAATTTTGATGATAACTCCCAAACCGCTGCGCAGAAGTCAACCAAACTTCACCCAATAGTGTATTGTATCACAATCTAGTAGTTACATTTGAAAATTTTGTTCTAGGACATTTTGTTTGAACGCAATCATCAAACTTAATTAAAAAAGTCATTTAAGCCTTTTCACAGTGAGATCTATGCGATATGGCCGAGAAATGTAATTTTGATGTTAACTCCCAAACCGCTGCGCAGAAGTCAACCAAACTTCACCCAATAGTGTATTGTATCACAATCTAGTAGTTACATTTGAAAATTTTGTTCTAGGACATTTGGTTTGAGCGCAATCCTCAAACTTAGGTCAAAAAAGCCATTTAAGCCTTTTCACAGTGAGATCTATGCGATATGGCCGAGAAATGTAATTTTGATGTTAACTCCCAAACCGCTGCGCAGAAGTCAACCAAACTTCACCCAATAGTGTATTGTATCACATTCTAGTAGTTACATTTGAAAATTTCGTTCTAGGAAATTTTGTTTGAGCGCAATCATCAAACTTAATTAAAAAAGTCATTTAAGCCTTTTCACAGTGAGATCTATGCGATATGGCCGAGAAATGTAATTTTGATGTTAACTCCCAAACCGCTGCGCAGAAGTCAACCAAACTTCACCCATTAGTGTATTTTATCACAATCTAGTAGTTACATGTGGAAATTTGGTTCTAGGACATTTGATTTGAGCGCAAACCTCAAACTTAGGTCAAAAAAGCCATTTAAGCCTTTTCACAGTGAGATCTATGCGATATGGCCGAGAAATGTAATTTTGATGTTAACTCCCAAACCGCTGCGCAGAAGTCAACCAAACTTCACCCAATAGTGTATTGTATCACAATCTAGTAGTTACATTTAAAAATTTTGTTCTAGGACATTTTGTTTGAACGCAATCATCAAACTTAATTAAAAAAGTCATTTATGCCTTTTCACAGTGAGATCTATGCGATATGGCCGAGAAATGTAATTTTGATGTTAACTCCCAAACCGCTGCGCAGAAGTCAACCAAACTTCACCCAATAGTGTATTGTATCACAATCTAGTAGTTACATTTAAAAATTTTGTTCTAGGACATTTTGTTTGAACGCAATCATCAAACTTAATTAAAAAAGTCATTTAAGCCTTTTCACAGTGAGATCTATGCGATATGGCCGAGAAATGTAATTTTGATGTTAACTCCCAAACCGCTGCGCAGAAGTCAACCAAACTTCACCCATTAGTGTATTGTATCACAATCTAGTAGTTACATGTGGAAATTTGGTTATAGGACATTTGATTTGAGCGCAATCCTCAAACTTAGGTCAAAAAAGCCATTTAAGCCTTTTCACAGTGAGATCTATGCGATATGGCCGAGAAATGTAATTTTGATGTTAACTCCCAAACCGCTGCGCAGAAGTCAACCAAACTTCACCCAATAGTGTATTGTATCACAATCTAGTAGTTACATTTGAAAATTTTGTTCTAGGAAATATTGTTTGAGCGCAATCATCAAACTTAATTAAAAAAGTCATTTAAGCCTTTTCACAGTGAGATCTATGCGATATGGCCGAGAAATGTAATTTTGATGTTAACTCCCAAACCGCTGCGCAGAAGTCAACCAAACTTCACCCATTAGTGTATTTTATCACAATCTAGTAGTTACATGTGGAAATTTGGTTCTAGGACATTTGATTTGAGCGCAATCCTCAAACTTAGGTCAAAAAAGCCATTTAAGCCTTTTCACAGTGAGATCTATGCGATATGGCCGAGAAATGTAATTTTGATGTTAACTCCCAAACCGCTGCGCAGAAGTCAACCAAACTTCACCCAATAGTGTATTGTATCACATTCTAGTAGTTACATTTGAAAATTTCGTTCTAGGACATTTGGTTTGAGCGCAATCCTCAAACTTAGGTCAAAAAAGCCATTTAAGCCTTTTCACAGTGAGATCTATGCGATATGGCCGAGAAATGTAATTTTGATGTTAACTCCCAAACCGCTGCGCAGAAGTCAACCAAACTTCACCCAATAGTGTATTGTATCACAATCTAGTAGTTACATTTGAAAATTTTGTTCTAGGACATTTTGTTTGAACGCAATCATCAAACTTAATTAAAAAAGTCATTTAAGCCTTTTCACAGTGAGATCTATGCGATATGGCCGAGAAATGTAATTTTGATGTTAACTCCCAAACCGCTGCGCAGAAGTCAACCAAACTTCACCCAATAGTGTATTGTATCACAATCTAGTAGTTACATTTGAAAATTTTGTTCTAGGACATTTTGTTTGAGCGCAATCCTCAAACTTAGGTCAAAAAAGCCATTTAAGCCTTTTCACAGTGAGATCTATGCGATATGGCCGAGAAATGTAATTTTGATGTTAACTCCCAAACCGCTGCGCAGAAGTCAACCAAACTTCACCCAATAGTGTATTGTATCACAATCTAGTAGTTACATTTGAAAATTTTGTTCTAGGACATTTTGTTTGAACGCAATCATTAAACTTAATTAAAAAAGTCATTTAAGCCTTTTCACAGTGAGATCTATGCGATATGGCCGAGAAATGTAATTTTGATGTTAACTCCCAAACCGCTGCGCAGAAGTCAACCAAACTTCACCCAATAGTGTATTGTATCACAATCTAGTAGTTACATTTGAAAATTTTGTTCTAGGACATTTTGTTTGAACGCAATCATCAAACTTAATTAAAAAAGTCATTTAAGCCTTTTCACAGTGAGATCTATGCGATATGGCCGAGAAATGTAATTTTGATGTTAACTCCCAAACCGCTGCGCAGAAGTCAACCAAACTTCACCCATTAGTGTATTTTATCACAATCTAGTAGTTACATGTGGAAATTTGGTTCTAGGACATTTGATTTGAGCGCAATCCTCAAACTTAGGTCAAAAAAGCCATTTAAGCCTTTTCACAGTGAGATCTATGCGATATGGCCGAGAAATGTAATTTTGATGTTAACTCCCAAACCGCTGCGCAGAAGTCAACCAAACTTCACCCAATAGTGTATTGTATCACAATCTAGTAGTTACATTTGAAAATTTTGTTCTAGGACATTTTGTTTGAACGCAATCATCAAACTTAATTAAAAAAGTCATTTAAGCCTTTTCACAGTGAGATCTATGCGATATGGCCGAGAAATGTAATATTGATGTTAACTCCCAAACCGCTGCGCAGAAGTCAACCAAACTTCACCCAATAGTGTATTGTATCACAATCTAGTAGTTACATTTGAAAATTTTGTTCTAGGAAATTTTGTTTGAGCGCAATCATCAAACTTAATTAAAAAAGTCATTTAAGCCTTTTCACAGTGAGATCTATGCGATATGGCCGAGAAATGTAATTTTGATGTTAACTCCCAAACCGCTGCGCAGAAGTCAACCAAACTTCACCCATTAGTGTATTTTATCACAATCTAGTAGTTACATGTGGAAATTTGGTTCTAGGACATTTGATTTGAGCGCAATCCTCAAACTTAGGTCAAAAAAGCCATTTAAGCCTTTTCACAGTGAGATCTATGCGATATGGCCGAGAAATGTAATTTTGATGTTCACTCCCAAACCGCTGCGCAGAAGTCAACCAAACTTCACCCAATAGTGTATTGTATCACAATCTAGTAGTTACATTTGAAAATTTTGTTCTAGGAAATTTTGTTTGAGCGCAATCATCAAACTTAATTAAAAAAGTCATTTAAGCCTTTTCACAGTGAGATCTATGCGATATGGCCGAGAAATGTAATTTTGATGTTAACTCCCAAACCGCTGCGCAGAAGTCAACCAAACTTCACCCATTAGTGTATTTTATCACAATCTAGTAGTTACATGTGGAAATTTGGTTCTAGGACATTTGATTTGAGCGCAATCCTCAAACTTAGGTCAAAAAAGCCATTTAAGCCTTTTCACAGTGAGATCTATGCGATATGGCCGAGAAATGTAATTTTGATGTTAACTCCCAAACCGCTGCGCAGAAGTCAACCAAACTTCACCCAATAGTGTATTGTATCACATTCTAGTAGTTACATTTGAAAATTTCGTTCTAGGACATTTGGTTTGAGCGCAATCCTCAAACTTAGGTCAAAAAAGCCATTTAAGCCTTTTCACAGTGAGATCTATGCGATATGGCCGAGAGATGTAATTTTGATGATAACTCCCAAACCGCTGCGCAGAAGTCAACCAAACTTCACCCAATAGTGTATTGTATCACAATCTAGTAGTTACATTTGAAAATTTTGTTCTAGGACATTTTGTTTGAACGCAATCATCAAACTTAATTAAAAAAGTCATTTAAGCCTTTTCACAGTGAGATCTATGCGATATGGCCGAGAAATGTAATTTTGATGTTAACTCCCAAACCGCTGCGCAGAAGTCAACCAAACTTCACCCAATAGTGTATTGTATCACAATCTAGTAGTTACATTTGAAAATTTTGTTCTAGGACATTTGGTTTGAGCGCAATCCTCAAACTTAGGTCAAAAAAGCCATTTAAGCCTTTTCACAGTGAGATCTATGCGATATGGCCGAGAAATGTAATTTTGATGTTAACTCCCAAACCGCTGCGCAGAAGTCAACCAAACTTCACCCAATAGTGTATTGTATCACATTCTAGTAGTTACATTTGAAAATTTCGTTCTAGGAAATTTTGTTTGAGCGCAATCATCAAACTTAATTAAAAAAGTCATTTAAGCCTTTTCACAGTGAGATCTATGCGATATGGCCGAGAAATGTAATTTTGATGTTAACTCCCAAACCGCTGCGCAGAAGTCAACCAAACTTCACCCATTAGTGTATTTTATCACAATCTAGTAGTTACATGTGGAAATTTGGTTCTAGGACATTTGATTTGAGCGCAAACCTCAAACTTAGGTCAAAAAAGCCATTTAAGCCTTTTCACAGTGAGATCTATGCGATATGGCCGAGAAATGTAATTTTGATGTTAACTCCCAAACCGCTGCGCAGAAGTCAACCAAACTTCACCCAATAGTGTATTGTATCACAATCTAGTAGTTACATTTAAAAATTTTGTTCTAGGACATTTTGTTTGAACGCAATCATCAAACTTAATTAAAAAAGTCATTTATGCCTTTTCACAGTGAGATCTATGCGATATGGCCGAGAAATGTAATTTTGATGTTAACTCCCAAACCGCTGCGCAGAAGTCAACCAAACTTCACCCAATAGTGTATTGTATCACAATCTAGTAGTTACATTTAAAAATTTTGTTCTAGGACATTTTGTTTGAACGCAATCATCAAACTTAATTAAAAAAGTCATTTAAGCCTTTTCACAGTGAGATCTATGCGATATGGCCGAGAAATGTAATTTTGATGTTAACTCCCAAACCGCTGCGCAGAAGTCAACCAAACTTCACCCATTAGTGTATTGTATCACAATCTAGTAGTTACATGTGGAAATTTGGTTATAGGACATTTGATTTGAGCGCAATCCTCAAACTTAGGTCAAAAAAGCCATTTAAGCCTTTTCACAGTGAGATCTATGCGATATGGCCGAGAAATGTAATTTTGATGTTAACTCCCAAACCGCTGCGCAGAAGTCAACCAAACTTCACCCAATAGTGTATTGTATCACAATCTAGTAGTTACATTTGAAAATTTTGTTCTAGGAAATATTGTTTGAGCGCAATCATCAAACTTAATTAAAAAAGTCATTTAAGCCTTTTCACAGTGAGATCTATGCGATATGGCCGAGAAATGTAATTTTGATGTTAACTCCCAAACCGCTGCGCAGAAGTCAACCAAACTTCACCCATTAGTGTATTTTATCACAATCTAGTAGTTACATGTGGAAATTTGGTTCTAGGACATTTGATTTGAGCGCAATCCTCAAACTTAGGTCAAAAAAGCCATTTAAGCCTTTTCACAGTGAGATCTATGCGATATGGCCGAGAAATGTAATTTTGATGTTAACTCCCAAACCGCTGCGCAGAAGTCAACCAAACTTCACCCAATAGTGTATTGTATCACATTCTAGTAGTTACATTTGAAAATTTCGTTCTAGGACATTTGGTTTGAGCGCAATCCTCAAACTTAGGTCAAAAAAGCCATTTAAGCCTTTTCACAGTGAGATCTATGCGATATGGCCGAGAAATGTAATTTTGATGTTAACTCCCAAACCGCTGCGCAGAAGTCAACCAAACTTCACCCAATAGTGTATTGTATCACAATCTAGTAGTTACATTTGAAAATTTTGTTCTAGGACATTTTGTTTGAACGCAATCATCAAACTTAATTAAAAAAGTCATTTAAGCCTTTTCACAGTGAGATCTATGCGATATGGCCGAGAAATGTAATTTTGATGTTAACTCCCAAACCGCTGCGCAGAAGTCAACCAAACTTCACCCAATAGTGTATTGTATCACAATCTAGTAGTTACATTTGAAAATTTTGTTCTAGGACATTTTGTTTGAGCGCAATCCTCAAACTTAGGTCAAAAAAGCCATTTAAGCCTTTTCACAGTGAGATCTATGCGATATGGCCGAGAAATGTAATTTTGATGTTAACTCCCAAACCGCTGCGCAGAAGTCAACCAAACTTCACCCAATAGTGTATTGTATCACAATCTAGTAGTTACATTTGAAAATTTTGTTCTAGGACATTTTGTTTGAACGCAATCATTAAACTTAATTAAAAAAGTCATTTAAGCCTTTTCACAGTGAGATCTATGCGATATGGCCGAGAAATGTAATTTTGATGTTAACTCCCAAACCGCTGCGCAGAAGTCAACCAAACTTCACCCAATAGTGTATTGTATCACAATCTAGTAGTTACATTTGAAAATTTTGTTCTAGGACATTTTGTTTGAACGCAATCATCAAACTTAATTAAAAAAGTCATTTAAGCCTTTTCACAGTGAGATCTATGCGATATGGCCGAGAAATGTAATTTTGATGTTAACTCCCAAACCGCTGCGCAGAAGTCAACCAAACTTCACCCATTAGTGTATTTTATCACAATCTAGTAGTTACATGTGGAAATTTGGTTCTAGGACATTTGATTTGAGCGCAATCCTCAAACTTAGGTCAAAAAAGCCATTTAAGCCTTTTCACAGTGAGATCTATGCGATATGGCCGAGAAATGTAATTTTGATGTTAACTCCCAAACCGCTGCGCAGAAGTCAACCAAACTTCACCCAATAGTGTATTGTATCACAATCTAGTAGTTACATTTGAAAATTTTGTTCTAGGACATTTTGTTTGAACGCAATCATCAAACTTAATTAAAAAAGTCATTTAAGCCTTTTCACAGTGAGATCTATGCGATATGGCCGAGAAATGTAATTTTGATGTTAACTCCCAAACCGCTGCGCAGAAGTCAACCAAACTTCACCCAATAGTGTATTGTATCACAATCTAGTAGTTACATTTGAAAATTTTGTTCTAGGAAATTTTGTTTGAGCGCAATCATCAAACTTAATTAAAAAAGTCATTTAAGCCTTTTCACAGTGAGATCTATGCGATATGGCCGAGAAATGTAATTTTGATGTTAACTCCCAAACCGCTGCGCAGAAGTCAACCAAACTTCACCCATTAGTGTATTTTATCACAATCTAGTAGTTACATGTGGAAATTTGGTTCTAGGACATTTGATTTGAGCGCAATCCTCAAACTTAGGTCAAAAAAGCCATTTAAGCCTTTTCACAGTGAGATCTATGCGATATGGCCGAGAAATGTAATTTTGATGTTCACTCCCAAACCGCTGCGCAGAAGTCAACCAAACTTCACCCAATAGTGTATTGTATCACAATCTAGTAGTTACATTTGAAAATTTTGTTCTAGGAAATTTTGTTTGAGCGCAATCATCAAACTTAATTAAAAAAGTCATTTAAGCCTTTTCACAGTGAGATCTATGCGATATGGCCGAGAAATGTAATTTTGATGTTAACTCCCAAACCGCTGCGCAGAAGTCAACCAAACTTCACCCATTAGTGTATTTTATCACAATCTAGTAGTTACATGTGGAAATTTGGTTCTAGGACATTTGATTTGAGCGCAATCCTCAAACTTAGGTCAAAAAAGCCATTTAAGCCTTTTCACAGTGAGATCTATGCGATATGGCCGAGAAATGTAATTTTGATGTTAACTCCCAAACCGCTGCGCAGAAGTCAACCAAACTTCACCCAATAGTGTATTGTATCACATTCTAGTAGTTACATTTGAAAATTTCGTTCTAGGACATTTGGTTTGAGCGCAATCCTCAAACTTAGGTCAAAAAAGCCATTTAAGCCTTTTCACAGTGAGATCTATGCGATATGGCCGAGAAATGTAATTTTGATGATAACTCCCAAACCGCTGCGCAGAAGTCAACCAAACTTCACCCAATAGTGTATTGTATCACAATCTAGTAGTTACATTTGAAAATTTTGTTCTAGGACATTTTGTTTGAACGCAATCATCAAACTTAATTAAAAAAGTCATTTAAGCCTTTTCACAGTGAGATCTATGCGATATGGCCGAGAAATGTAATTTTGATGTTAACTCCCAAACCGCTGCGCAGAAGTCAACCAAACTTCACCCAATAGTGTATTGTATCACAATCTAGTAGTTACATTTGAAAATTTTGTTCTAGGACATTTGGTTTGAGCGCAATCCTCAAACTTAGGTCAAAAAAGCCATTTAAGCCTTTTCACAGTGAGATCTATGCGATATGGCCGAGAAATGTAATTTTGATGTTAACTCCCAAACCGCTGCGCAGAAGTCAACCAAACTTCACCCAATAGTGTATTGTATCACATTCTAGTAGTTACATTTGAAAATTTCGTTCTAGGAAATTTTGTTTGAGCGCAATCATCAAACTTAATTAAAAAAGTCATTTAAGCCTTTTCACAGTGAGATCTATGCGATATGGCCGAGAAATGTAATTTTGATGTTAACTCCCAAACCGCTGCGCAGAAGTCAACCAAACTTCACCCATTAGTGTATTTTATCACAATCTAGTAGTTACATGTGGAAATTTGGTTCTAGGACATTTGATTTGAGCGCAATCCTCAAACTTAGGTCAAAAAAGCCATTTAAGCCTTTTCACAGTGAGATCTATGCGATATGGCCGAGAAATGTAATTTTGATGTTAACTCCCAAACCGCTGCGCAGAAGTCAACCAAACTTCACCCAATAGTGTATTGTATCACAATCTAGTAGTTACATTTGAAAATTTTGTTCTAGGACATTTTGTTTGAACGCAATCATCAAACTTAATTAAAAAAGTCATTTAAGCCTTTTCACAGTGAGATCTATGCGATATGGCCGAGAAATGTAATTTTGATGTTAACTCCCAAACCGCTGCGCAGAAGTCAACCAAACTTCACCCAATAGTGTATTGTATCACAATCTAGTAGTTACATTTGAAAATTTTGTTCTAGGAAATTTTGTTTGAGCGCAATCATCAAACTTAATTAAAAAAGTCATTTAAGCCTTTTCACAGTGAGATCTATGCGATATGGCCGAGAAATGTAATTTTGATGTTAACTCCCAAACCGCTGCGCAGAAGTCAACCAAACTTCACCCATTAGTGTATTTTATCACAATCTAGTAGTTACATGTGGAAATTTGGTTCTAGGACATTTGATTTGAGCGCAATCCTCAAACTTAGGTCAAAAAAGCCATTTAAGCCTTTTCACAGTGAGATCTATGCGATATGGCCGAGAAATGTAATTTTGATGTTCACTCCCAAACCGCTGCGCAGAAGTCAACCAAACTTCACCCAATAGTGTATTGTATCACAATCTAGTAGTTACATTTGAAAATTTTGTTCTAGGAAATTTTGTTTGAGCGCAATCATCAAACTTAATTAAAAAAGTCATTTAAGCCTTTTCACAGTGAGATCTATGCGATATGGCCGAGAAATGTAATTTTGATGTTAACTCCCAAACCGCTGCGCAGAAGTCAACCAAACTTCACCCATTAGTGTATTTTATCACAATCTAGTAGTTACATGTGGAAATTTGGTTCTAGGACATTTGATTTGAGCGCAATCCTCAAACTTAGGTCAAAAAAGCCATTTAAGCCTTTTCACAGTGAGATCTATGCGATATGGCCGAGAAATGTAATTTTGATGTTAACTCCCAAACCGCTGCGCAGAAGTCAACCAAACTTCACCCAATAGTGTATTGTATCACATTCTAGTAGTTACATTTGAAAATTTCGTTCTAGGACATTTGGTTTGAGCGCAATCCTCAAACTTAGGTCAAAAAAGCCATTTAAGCCTTTTCACAGTGAGATCTATGCGATATGGCCGAGAAATGTAATTTTGATGATAACTCCCAAACCGCTGCGCAGAAGTCAACCAAACTTCACCCAATAGTGTATTGTATCACAATCTAGTAGTTACATTTGAAAATTTTGTTCTAGGACATTTTGTTTGAACGCAATCATCAAACTTAATTAAAAAAGTCATTTAAGCCTTTTCACAGTGAGATCTATGCGATATGGCCGAGAAATGTAATTTTGATGTTAACTCCCAAACCGCTGCGCAGAAGTCAACCAAACTTCACCCAATAGTGTATTGTATCACAATCTAGTAGTTACATTTGAAAATTTTGTTCTAGGACATTTGGTTTGAGCGCAATCCTCAAACTTAGGTCAAAAAAGCCATTTAAGCCTTTTCACAGTGAGATCTATGCGATATGGCCGAGAAATGTAATTTTGATGTTAACTCCCAAACCGCTGCGCAGAAGTCAACCAAACTTCACCCAATAGTGTATTGTATCACATTCTAGTAGTTACATTTGAAAATTTCGTTCTAGGAAATTTTGTTTGAGCGCAATCATCAAACTTAATTAAAAAAGTCATTTAAGCCTTTTCACAGTGAGATCTATGCGATATGGCCGAGAAATGTAATTTTGATGTTAACTCCCAAACCGCTGCGCAGAAGTCAACCAAACTACACCCATTAGTGTATTTTATCACAATCTAGTAGTTACATGTGGAAATTTGGTTCTAGGACATTTGATTTGAGCGCAAACCTCAAACTTAGGTCAAAAAAGCCATTTAAGCCTTTTCACAGTGAGATCTATGCGATATGGCCGAGAAATGTAATTTTGATGTTAACTCCCAAACCGCTGCGCAGAAGTCAACCAAACTTCACCCAATAGTGTATTGTATCACAATCTAGTAGTTACATTTAAAAATTTTGTTCTAGGACATTTTGTTTGAACGCAATCATCAAACTTAATTAAAAAAGTCATTTAAGCCTTTTCACAGTGAGATCTATGCGATATGGCCGAGAAATGTAATTTTGATGTTAACTCCCAAACCGCTGCGCAGAAGTCAACCAAACTTCACCCAATAGTGTATTGTATCACAATCTAGTAGTTACATTTAAAAATTTTGTTCTAGGACATTTTGTTTGAACGCAATCATCAAACTTAATTAAAAAAGTCATTTAAGCCTTTTCACAGTGAGATCTATGCGATATGGCCGAGAAATGTAATTTTGATGTTAACTCCCAAACCGCTGCGCAGAAGTCAACCAAACTTCACCCATTAGTGTATTGTATCACAATCTAGTAGTTACATGTGGAAATTTGGTTCTAGGACATTTGATTTGAGCGCAATCCTCAAACTTAGGTCAAAAAAGCCATTTAAACCTTTTCACAGTGAGATCTATGCGATATGGCCGAGAAATGTAATTTTGATGTTAACTCCCAAACCGCTGCGCAGAAGTCAACCAAACTTCACCCAATAGTGTATTGTATCACAATCTAGTAGTTACATTTGAAAATTTTGTTCTAGGAAATTTTGTTTGAGCGCAATCATCAAACTTAATTAAAAAAGTCATTTAAGCCTTTTCACAGTGAGATCTATGCGATATGGCCGAGAAATGTAATTTTGATGTTAACTCCCAAACCGCTGCGCAGAAGTCAACCAAACTTCACCCATTAGTGTATTTTATCACAATCTAGTAGTTACATGTGGAAATTTGGTTCTAGGACATTTGATTTGAGCGCAATCCTCAAACTTAGGTCAAAAAAGCCATTTAAGCCTTTTCACAGTGAGATCTATGCGATATGGCCGAGAAATGTAATTTTGATGTTAACTCCCAAACCGCTGCGCAGAAGTCAACCAAACTTCACCCAATAGTGTATTGTATCACATTCTAGTAGTTACATTTTAAAATTTCGTTCTAGGACATTTGGTTTGAGCGCAATCCTCAAACTTAGGTCAAAAAAGCCATTTAAGCCTTTTCACAGTGAGATCTATGCGATATGGCCGAGAAATGTAATTTTGATGTTAACTCCCAAACCGCTGCGCAGAAGTCAACCAAACTTCACCCAATAGTGTATTGTATCACAATCTAGTAGTTACATTTGAAAATTTTGTTCTAGGACATTTTGTTTGAACGCAATCATCAAACTTAATTAAAAAAGTCATTTAAGCCTTTTCACAGTGAGATCTATGCGATATGGCCGAGAAATGTAATTTTGATGTTAACTCCCAAACCGCTGCGCAGAAGTCAACCAAACTTCACCCAATAGTGTATTGTATCACAATCTAGTAGTTACATTTGAAAATTTTGTTCTAGGACATTTTGTTTGAGCGCAATCCTCAAACTTAGGTCAAAAAAGCCATTTAAGCCTTTTCACAGTGAGATCTATGCGATATGGCCGAGAAATGTAATTTTGATGTTAACTCCCAAACCGCTGCGCAGAAGTCAACCAAACTTCACCCAATAGTGTATTGTATCACAATCTAGTAGTTACATTTGAAAATTTTGTTCTAGGACATTTTGTTTGAACGCAATCATCAAACTTAATTAAAAAAGTCATTTAAGCCTTTTCACAGTGAGATCTATGCGATATGGCCGAGAAATGTAATTTTGATGTTAACTCCCAAACCGCTGCGCAGAAGTCAACCAAACTTCACCCAATAGTGTATTGTATCACAATCTAGTAGTTACATTTGAAAATTTTGTTCTAGGACATTTTGTTTGAACGCAATCATCAAACTTAATTAAAAAAGTCATTTAAGCCTTTTCACAGTGAGATCTATGCGATATGGCCGAGAAATGTAATTTTGATGTTAACTCCCAAACCGCTGCGCAGAAGTCAACCAAACTTCACCCAATAGTGTATTGTATCACAATCTAGTAGTTACATTTGAAAATTTTGTTCTAGGACATTTTGTTTGAGCGCAATCCACAAACTTAGGTCAAAAAAGCCATTAAAGCCTTTTCACAGTGAGATCTATGCAATATGGCCGAGAAATGTAATTTTGATGTTAACTCCCAAACCGCTGCGCAGAAGTCAACCAAACTTCACCCAATAGTGTATTCTATCACAATCTAGTAGTTACATTTGAAAATTTTGTTCTAGGACATTTTGTTTGAACGCAATCATCAAACTTAATTAAAAAAGTCATTTAAGCCTTTTCACAGTGAGATCTATGCGATATGGCCGAGAAATGTAATTTTGATGTTAACTCCCAAACCGCTGCGCAGAAGTCAACCAAACTTCACCCAATAGTGTATTGTATCACAATCTAGTAGTTACATTTGAAAATTTTGTTCTAGGAAATTTTGTTTGAGCGCAATCATCAAACTTAATTAAAAAAGTCATTTAAGCCTTTTCACAGTGAGATCTATGCGATATGGCCGAGAAATGTAATTTTGATGTTAACTCCCAAACCGCTGCGCAGAAGTCAACCAAACTTCACCCATTAGTGTATTTTATCACAATCTAGTAGTTACATGTGGAAATTTGGTTCTGGGACATTTGATTTGAGCGCAATCCTCAAACTTAGGTCAAAAAAGCCATTTAAGCCTTTTCACAGTGAGATCTATGCGATATGGCCGAGAAATGTAATTTTGATGTTAACTCCCAAACCGCTGCGCAGAAGTCAACCAAACTTCACCCAATAGTGTATTGTATCACAATCTAGTAGTTACATTTAAAAATTTTGTTCTAGGACATTTTGTTTGAACGCAATCATCAAACTTAATTAAAAAAGTCATTTAAGCCTTTTCACAGTGAGATCTATGCGATATGGCCGAGAAATGTAATTTTGATGTTAACTCCCAAACCGCTGCGCAGAAGTCAACCAAACTTCACCCATTAGTGTATTGTATCACAATCTAGTAGTTACATGTGGAAATTTGGTTATAGGACATTTGATTTGAGCGCAATTCTCAAACTTAGGTCAAAAAAGCCATTTAAGCCTTTTCACAGTGAGATCTATGCGATATGGCCGAGAAATGTAATATTGATGTTAACTCCCAAACCGCTGCGCAGAAGTCAACCAAACTTCACCCAATAGTGTATTGTATCACAATCTAGTAGTTACATGTGGAAATTTGGTTCTGGGACATTTGATTTGAACGCAATCATCAAACTTAATTAAAAAAGTCATTTAAGCCTTTTCACAGTGAGATCTATGCGATATGGCCGAGAAATGTAATTTTGATGTTAACTCCCAAACCGCTGCGCAGAAGTCAACCAAACTTCACCCAATAGTGTATTGTATCACAATCTAGTAGTTACATTTGAAAATTTTGTTCTAGGACATTTTGTTTGAGCGCAATCCTCAAACTTAGGTCAAAAAAGCCATTAAAGCCTTTTCACAGTGAGATCTATGCAATATGGCCGAGAAATGTAATTTTGATGTTAACTCCCAAACCGCTGCGCAGAAGTCAACCAAACTTCACCCAATAGTGTATTCTATCACAATCTAGTAGTTACATTTGAAAATTTTGTTCTAGGACATTTTGTTTGAACGCAATCATCAAACTTAATTAAAAAAGTCATTTAAGCCTTTTCACAGTGAGATCTATGCGATATGGCCGAGAAATGTAATTTTGATGATAACTCCCAAACCGCTGCGCAGAAGTCAACGAAACTTCACCCAATAGTGTATTGTATCACAATCTAGTAGTTACATTTGAAAATTTTGTTCTAGGACATTTTGTTTGAACGCAATCATCAAACTTAATTAAAAAAGTCATTTAAGCCTTTTCACAGTGAGATCTATGCGATATGGCCGAGAAATGTAATTTTGATGTTAACTCCCAAACCGCTGCGCAGAAGTCAACCAAACTTCACCCAATAGTGTATTGTATCACAATCTAGTAGTTACATTTGAAAATTTTGTTCTAGGACATTTTGTTTGAGCGCAATCCTCAAACTTAGGTCAAAAAAGCCATTAAAGCCTTTTCACAGTGAGATCTATGCAATATGGCCGAGAAATGTAATTTTGATGTTAACTCCCAAACCGCTGCGCAGAAGTCAACCAAACTTCACCCAATAGTGTATTCTATCACAATCTAGTAGTTACATTTGAAAATTTTGTTCTAGGACATTTTGTTTGAACGCAATCATCAAACTTAATTAAAAAAGTCATTTAAGCCTTTTCACAGTGAGATCTATGCGATATGGCCGAGAAATGTAATTTTGATGTTAACTCCCAAACCGCTGCGCAGAAGTCAACCAAACTTCACCCAATAGTGTATTGTATCACAATCTAGTAGTTACATTTGAAAATTTTGTTCTAGGAAATTTTGTTTGAGCGCAATCATCAAACTTAATTAAAAAAGTCATTTAAGCCTTTTCACAGTGAGATCTATGCGATATGGCCGAGAAATGTAATTTTGATGTTAACTCCCAAACCGCTGCGCAGAAGTCAACCAAACTTCACCCATTAGTGTATTTTATCACAATCTAGTAGTTACATGTGGAAATTTGGTTCTGGGACATTTGATTTGAGCGCAATCCTCAAACTTAGGTCAAAAAAGCCATTTAAGCCTTTTCACAGTGAGATCTATGCGATATGGCCGAGAAATGTAATTTTGATGTTAACTCCCAAACCGCTGCGCAGAAGTCAACCAAACTTCACCCAATAGTGTATTGTATCACAATCTAGTAGTTACATTTAAAAATTTTGTTCTAGGACATTTTGTTTGAACGCAATCATCAAACTTAATTAAAAAAGTCATTTAAGCCTTTTCACAGTGAGATCTATGCGATATGGCCGAGAAATGTAATTTTGATGTTAACTCCCAAACCGCTGCGCAGAAGTCAACCAAACTTCACCCATTAGTGTATTGTATCACAATCTAGTAGTTACATGTGGAAATTTGGTTATAGGACATTTGATTTGAGCGCAATTCTCAAACTTAGGTCAAAAAAGCCATTTAAGCCTTTTCACAGTGAGATCTATGCGATATGGCCGAGAAATGTAATATTGATGTTAACTCCCAAACCGCTGCGCAGAAGTCAACCAAACTTCACCCAATAGTGTATTGTATCACAATCTAGTAGTTACATTTGAAAATTTTGTTCTAGGAAATTTTGTTTGAGCGCAATCATCAAACTTAATTAAAAAAGTCATTTAAGCCTTTTCACAGTGAGATCTATGCGATATGGCCGAGAAATGTAATTTTGATGTTAACTCCCAAACCGCTGCGCAGAAGTCAACCAAACTTCACCCAATAGTGTATTGTATCACAATCTAGTAGTTACATTTGAAAATTTTGTTCTAGGACATTTTGTTTGAGCGCAATCCTCAAACTTAGGTCAAAAAAGCCATTTAAGCCTTTTCACAGTGAGATCTATGCGATATGGCCGAGAAATGTAATTTTGATGTTAACTCCCAAACCGCTGCGCAGAAGTCAACCAAACTTCACCCAATAGTGTATTGTATCACAATCTAGTAGTTACATTTGAAAATTTTGTTCTAGGACATTTTGTTTGAACGCAATCATCAAACTTAATTAAAAAAGTCATTTAAGCCTTTTCACAGTGAGATCTATGCGATATGGCCGAGAAATGTAATTTTGATGTTAACTCCCAAACCGCTGCGCAGAAGTCAACCAAACTTCACCCAATAGTGTATTGTATCACAATCTAGTAGTTACATTTGAAAATTTTGTTCTAGGAAATTTTGTTTGAGCGCAATCATCAAACTTAATTAAAAAAGTCATTTAAGCCTTTTCACAGTGAGATCTATGCGATATGGCCGAGAAATGTAATTTTGATGTTAACTCCCAAACCGCTGCGCAGAAGTCAACCAAACTTCACCCATTAGTGTATTTTATCACAATCTAGTAGTTACATGTGGAAATTTGGTTCTAGGACATTTGATTTGAGCGCAATCCTCAAACTTAGGTCAAAAAAGCCATTTAAGCCTTTTCACAGTGAGATCTATGCGATATGGCCGAGAAATGTAATTTTGATGTTCACTCCCAAACCGCTGCGCAGAAGTCAACCAAACTTCACCCAATAGTGTATTGTATCACAATCTAGTAGTTACATTTGAAAATTTTGTTCTAGGAAATTTTGTTTGAGCGCAATCATCAAACTTAATTAAAAAAGTCATTTAAGCCTTTTCACAGTGAGATCTATGCGATATGGCCGAGAAATGTAATTTTGATGTTAACTCCCAAACCGCTGCGCAGAAGTCAACCAAACTTCACCCATTAGTGTATTTTATCACAATCTAGTAGTTACATGTGGAAATTTGGTTCTAGGACATTTGATTTGAGCGCAATCCTCAAACTTAGGTCAAAAAAGCCATTTAAGCCTTTTCACAGTGAGATCTATGCGATATGGCCGAGAAATGTAATTTTGATGTTAACTCCCAAACCGCTGCGCAGAAGTCAACCAAACTTCACCCAATAGTGTATTGTATCACATTCTAGTAGTTACATTTGAAAATTTCGTTCTAGGACATTTGGTTTGAGCGCAATCCTCAAACTTAGGTCAAAAAAGCCATTTAAGCCTTTTCACAGTGAGATCTATGCGATATGGCCGAGAAATGTAATTTTGATGATAACTCCCAAACCGCTGCGCAGAAGTCAACGAAACTTCACCCAATAGTGTATTGTATCACAATCTAGTAGTTACATTTGAAAATTTTGTTCTAGGACATTTTGTTTGAACGCAATCATCAAACTTAATTAAAAAAGTCATTTAAGCCTTTTCACAGTGAGATCTATGCGATATGGCCGAGAAATGTAATTTTGATGTTAACTCCCAAACCGCTGCGCAGAAGTCAACCAAACTTCACCCAATAGTGTATTGTATCACAATCTAGTAGTTACATTTGAAAATTTTGTTCTAGGACATTTTGTTTGAGCGCAATCCTCAAACTTAGGTCAAAAAAGCCATTAAAGCCTTTTCACAGTGAGATCTATGCGATATGGCCGAGAAATGTAATTTTGATGTTAACTCCCAAACCGCTGCGCAGAAGTCAACCAAACTTCACCCAATAGTGTATTCTATCATAATCTAGTAGTTACATTTGAAAATTTTGTTCTAGGACATTTTGTTTGAACGCAATCATCAAACTTAATTAAAAAAGTCATTTAAGCCTTTTCACAGTGAGATCTATGCGATATGGCCGAGAAATGTAATTTTGATGTTAACTCCCAAACCGCTGCGCAGAAGTCAACCAAACTTCACCCAATAGTGTATTGTATCACAATCTAGTAGTTACATTTGAAAATTTTGTTCTAGGAAATTTTGTTTGAGCGCAATCATCAAACTTAATTAAAAAAGTCATTTAAGCCTTTTCACAGTGAGATCTATGCGATATGGCCGAGAAATGTAATTTTGATGTTAACTCCCAAACCGCTGCGCAGAAGTCAACCAAACTTCACCCATTAGTGTATTTTATCACAATCTAGTAGTTACATGTGGAAATTTGGTTCTGGGACATTTGATTTGAGCGCAATCCTCAAACTTAGGTCAAAAAAGCCATTTAAGCCTTTTCACAGTGAGATCTATGCGATATGGCCGAGAAATGTAATTTTGATGTTAACTCCCAAACCGCTGCGCAGAAGTCAACCAAACTTCACCCAATAGTGTATTGTATCACAATCTAGTAGTTACATTTAAAAATTTTGTTCTAGGACATTTTGTTTGAACGCAATCATCAAACTTAATTAAAAAAGTCATTTAAGCCTTTTCACAGTGAGATCTATGCGATATGGCCGAGAAATGTAATTTTGATGTTAACTCCCAAACCGCTGCGCAGAAGTCAACCAAACTTCACCCATTAGTGTATTGTATCACAATCTAGTAGTTACATGTGGAAATTTGGTTATAGGACATTTGATTTGAGCGCAATTCTCAAACTTAGGTCAAAAAAGCCATTTAAGCCTTTTCACAGTGAGATCTATGCGATATGGCCGAGAAATGTAATATTGATGTTAACTCCCAAACCGCTGCGCAGAAGTCAACCAAACTTCACCCAATAGTGTATTGTATCACAATCTAGTAGTTACATTTGAAAATTTTGTTCTAGGAAATTTTGTTTGAGCGCAATCATCAAACTTAATTAAAAAAGTCATTTAAGCCTTTTCACAGTGAGATCTATGCGATATGGCCGAGAAATGTAATTTTGATGTTAACTCCCAAACCGCTGCGCAGAAGTCAACCAAACTTCACCCATTAGTGTATTTTATCACAATCTAGTAGTTACATGTGGAAATTTGGTTCTAGGACATTTGATTTGAGCGCAATCCTCAAACTTAGGTCAAAAAAGCCATTTAAGCCTTTTCACAGTGAGATCTATGCGATATGGCCGAGAAATGTAATTTTGATGTTCACTCCCAAACCGCTGCGCAGAAGTCAACCAAACTTCACCCAATAGTGTATTGTATCACAATCTAGTAGTTACATTTGAAAATTTTGTTCTAGGAAATTTTGTTTGAGCGCAATCATCAAACTTAATTAAAAAAGTCATTTAAGCCTTTTCACAGTGAGATCTATGCGATATGGCCGAGAAATGTAATTTTGATGTTAACTCCCAAACCGCTGCGCAGAAGTCAACCAAACTTCACCCATTAGTGTATTTTATCACAATCTAGTAGTTACATGTGGAAATTTGGTTCTAGGACATTTGATTTGAGCGCAATCCTCAAACTTAGGTCAAAAAAGCCATTTAAGCCTTTTCACAGTGAGATCTATGCGATATGGCCGAGAAATGTAATTTTGATGTTAACTCCCAAACCGCTGCGCAGAAGTCAACCAAACTTCACCCAATAGTGTATTGTATCACAATCTAGTAGTTACATTTAAAAATTTTGTTCTAGGACATTTTGTTTGAACGCAATCATCAAACTTAATTAAAAAAGTCATTTAAGCCTTTTCACAGTGAGATCTATGCGATATGGCCGAGAAATGTAATTTTGATGTTAACTCCCAAACCGCTGCGCAGAAGTCAACCAAACTTCACCCATTAGTGTATTGTATCACAATCTAGTAGTTACATGTGGAAATTTGGTTATAGGACATTTGATTTGAGCGCAATCCTCAAACTTAGGTCAAAAAAGCCATTTAAGCCTTTTCACAGTGAGATCTATGCGATATGGCCGAGAAATGTAATTTTGATGTTCACTCCCAAACCGCTGCGCAGAAGTCAACCAAACTTCACCCAATAGTGTATTGTATCACAATCTAGTAGTTACATTTGAAAATTTTGTTCTAGGAAATTTTGTTTGAGCGCAATCATCAAACTTAATTAAAAAAGTCATTTAAGCCTTTTCACAGTGAGATCTATGCGATATGGCCGAGAAATGTAATTTTGATGTTAACTCCCAAACCGCTGCGCAGAAGTCAACCAAACTTCACCCATTAGTGTATTGTATCACAATCTAGTAGTTACAAATGGAAATTTGGTTCTAGGACAATTGATTTGAGCGCAATCCTCAAACTTAGGTCAAAAAAGCCATTTAAGCCTTTTCACAGTGAGATCTATGCGATATGGCCGAGAAATGTAATTTTGATGTTAACTCCCAAACCGCTGCGCAGAAGTCAACCAAACTTCACCCAATAGTGTATTGTATCACATTCTAGTAGTTACATTTGAAAATTTCGTTCTAGGACATTTGGTTTGAGCGCAATCCTCAAACTTAGGTCAAAAAAGCCATTTAAGCCTTTTCACAGTGAGATCTATGCGATATGGCCGAGAAATGTAATTTTGATGTTAACTCCCAAACCGCTGCGCAGAAGTCAACCAAACTTCACCCAATAGTGTATTGTATCACATTCTAGTAGTTACATTTGAAAATTTCGTTCTAGGACATTTGGTTTGAGCGCAATCCTCAAACTTAGGTCAAAAAAGCCATTTAAGCCTTTTCACAGTGAGATCTATGCGATATGGCCGAGAAATGTAATTTTGATGTTAACTCCCAAACCGCTGCGCAGAAGTCAACCAAACTTCACCCAATAGTGTATTGTATCACATTCTAGTAGTTACATTTGAAAATTTCGTTCTAGGACATTTGGTTTGAGCGCAATCCTCAAACTTAGGTCAAAAAAGCCATTTAAGCCTTTTCACAGTGAGATCTATGCGATATGGCCGAGAAATGTAATTTTGATGTTAACTCCCAAACCGCTGCGCAGAAGTCAACCAAACTTCACCCAATAGTGTATTGTATCACAATCTAGTAGTTACATTTGAAAATTTTGTTCTAGGAAATTTTGTTTGAGCGCAATCATCAAACTTAATTAAAAAAGTCATTTAAGCCTTTTCACAGTGAGATCTATGCGATATGGCCGAGAAATGTAATTTTGATGTTAACTCCCAAACCGCTGCGCAGAAGTTAACCAAACTTCACCCATTAGTGTATTTTATCACAATCTAGTAGTTACATGTGGAAATTTGGTTCTAGGACATTTGATTTGAGCGCAATCCTCAAACTTAGGTCAAAAAAGCCATTTAAGCCTTTTCACAGTGAGATCTATGCGATATGGCCGAGAAATGTAATTTTGATGTTAACTCCCAAACCGCTGCGCAGAAGTCAACCAAACTTCACCCAATAGTGTATTGTATCACATTCTAGTAGTTACATTTGAAAATTTCGTTCTAGGACATTTGGTTTGAGCGCAATCCTCAAACTTAGGTCAAAAAAGCCATTTTAGCCTTTTCACAGTGAGATCTATGCGATATGGCCGAGAAATGTAATTTTGATGTTAACTCCCAAACCGCTGCGCAGAAGTCAACCAAACTTCACCCAATAGTGTATTGTATCACAATCTAGTAGTTACATTTGAAAATTTTGTTCTAGGAAATTTTGTTTGAGCGCAATCGTCAAACTTAGGTCAAAAAAGCCATTTAAGCCTTTTCACAGTGAGATCTATGCGATATGGCCGAGAAATGTAATTTTGATGTTAACTCCCAAACCGCTGCGCAGAAGTCAACCAAACTTCACCCAATAGTGTATTGTATCACAATCTAGTAGTTACATTTAAAAATTTTGTTCTAGGACATTTTGTTTGAACGCAATCATCAAACTTAATTAAAAAAGTCATTTAAGCCTTTTCACAGTGAGATCTATGCGATATGGCCGAGAAATGTAATTTTGATGTTAACTCCCAAACCGCTGCGCAGAAGTCAACCAAACTTCACCCATTAGTGTATTGTATCACAATCTAGTAGTTACATGTGGAAATTTGGTTATAGGACATTTGATTTGAGCGCAATCCTCAAACTTAGGTCAAAAAAGCCATTTAAGCCTTTTCACAGTGAGATCTATGCGATATGGCCGAGAAATGTAATTTTGATGTTAACTCCCAAACCGCTGCGCAGAAGTCAACCAAACTTCACCCAATAGTGTATTGTATCACAATCTAGTAGTTACATTTGAAAATTTTGTTCTAGGAAATTTTGTTTGAGCGCAATCATCAAACTTAATTAAAAAAGTCATTTAAGCCTTTTCACAGTGAGATCTATGCGATATGGCCGAGAAATGTAATTTTGATGTTAACTCCCAAACCGCTGCGCAGAAGTCAACCAAACTTCACCCATTAGTGTATTTTATCACAATCTAGTAGTTACATGTGGAAATTTGGTTCTAGGACATTTGATTTGAGCGCAATCCTCAAACTTAGGTCAAAAAAGCCATTTAAGCCTTTTCACAGTTAGATCTATGCGATATGGCCGAGAAATGTAATTTTGATGTTAACTCCCAAACCGCTGCGCAGAAGTCAACCAAACTTCACCCAATAGTGTATTGTATCACATTCTAGTAGTTACATTTGAAAATTTCGTTCTAGGACATTTGGTTTGAGCGCAATCCTCAAACTTAGGTCAAAAAAGCCATTTAAGCCTTTTCACAGTGAGATCTATGCGATATGGCCGAGAAATGTAATTTTGATGTTAACTCCCAAACCGCTGCGCAGAAGTCAACCAAACTTCACCCAATAGTGTATTGTATCACAATCTAGTAGTTACATTTGAAAATTTTGTTCTAGGACATTTTGTTTGAACGCAATCATCAAACTTAATTAAAAAAGTCATTTAAGCCTTTTCACAGTGAGATCTATGCGATATGGCCGAGAAATGTAATTTTGATGTTAACTCCCAAACCGCTGCGCAGAAGTCAACCAAACTTCACCCAATAGTGTATTGTATCACAATCTAGTAGTTACATTTGAAAATTTTGTTCTAGGACATTTTGTTTGAGCGCAATCCTCAAACTTAGGTCAAAAAAGCCATTTAAGCCTTTTCACAGTGAGATCTATGCGATATGGCCGAGAAATGTAATTTTGATGTTAACTCCCAAACCGCTGCGCAGAAGTCAACCAAACTTCACCCAATAGTGTATTGTATCACAATCTAGTAGTTACATTTGAAAATTTTGTTCTAGGACATTTTGTTTGAACGCAATCATCAAACTTAATTAAAAAAGTCATTTAAGCCTTTTCACAGTGAGATCTATGCAATATGGCCGAGAAATGTAATTTTGATGTTAACTCCCAAACCGCTGCGCAGAAGTCAACCAAACTTCACCCAATAGTGTATTGTATCACAATCTAGTAGTTACATTTGAAAATTTTGTTCTAGGACATTTTGTTTGAACGCAATCATCAAACTTAATTAAAAAAGTCATTTAAGCCTTTTCACAGTGAGATCTATGCGATATGGCCGAGAAATGTAATTTTGATGTTAACTCCCAAACCGCTGCGCAGAAGTCAACCAAACTTCACCCAATAGTGTATTGTATCACAATCTAGTAGTTACATTTGAAAATTTTGTTCTAGGACATTTTGTTTGAGCGCAATCCTCAAACTTAGGTCAAAAAAGCCATTTAAGCCTTTTCACAGTGAGATCTATGCGATATGGCCGAGAAATGTAATTTTGATGTTAACTCCCAAACCGCTGCGCAGAAGTCAACCAAACTTCACCCAATAGTGTATTGTATCACAATCTAGTAGTTACATTTGAAAATTTTGTTCTAGGACATTTTGTTTGAACGCAATCATCAAACTTAATTAAAAAAGTCATTTAAGCCTTTTCACAGTGAGATCTATGCGATATGGCCGAGAAATGTAATTTTGATGTTAACTCCCAAACCGCTGCGCAGAAGTCAACCAAACTTCACCCATTAGTGTATTGTATCACAATCTAGTAGTTACATGTGGAAATTTGGTTATAGGACATTTGATTTGAGCGCAATCCTCAAACTTAGGTCAAAAAAGTCATTTAAGCCTTTTCACAGTGAGATCTATGCGATATGGCCGAGAAATGTAATTTTGATGTTAACTCCCAAACCGCTGCGCAGAAGTCAACCAAACTTCACCCAATAGTGTATTGTATCACAATCTAGTAGTTACATTTGAAAATTTTGTTCTAGGAAATATTGTTTGAGCGCAATCATCAAACTTAATTAAAAAAGTCATTTAAGCCTTTTCACAGTGAGATCTATGCGATATGGCCGAGAAATGTAATTTTGATGTTAACTCCCAAACCGCTGCGCAGAAGTCAACCAAACTTCACCCATTAGTGTATTTTATCACAATCTAGTAGTTACATGTGGAAATTTGGTTCTAGGACATTTGATTTGAGCGCAATCCTCAAACTTAGGTCAAAAAAGCCATTTAAGCCTTTTCACAGTGAGATCTATGCGATATGGCCGAGAAATGTAATTTTGATGTTAACTCCCAAACCGCTGCGCAGAAGTCAACCAAACTTCACCCAATAGTGTATTGTATCACATTCTAGTAGTTACATTTGAAAATTTCGTTCTAGGACATTTGGTTTGAGCGCAATCCTCAAACTTAGGTCAAAAAAGCCATTTAAGCCTTTTCACAGTGAGATCTATGCGATATGGCCGAGAAATGTAATTTTGATGTTAACTCCCAAACCGCTGCGCAGAAGTCAACCAAACTTCACCCAATAGTGTATTGTATCACAATCTAGTAGTTACATTTGAAAATTTTGTTCTAGGACATTTTGTTTGAACGCAATCATCAAACTTAATTAAAAAAGTCATTTAAGCCTTTTCACAGTGAGATCTATGCGATATGGCCGAGAAATGTAATTTTGATGTTAACTCCCAAACCGCTGCGCAGAAGTCAACCAAACTTCACCCAATAGTGTATTGTATCACAATCTAGTAGTTACATTTGAAAATTTTGTTCTAGGACATTTTGTTTGAGCGCAATCCTCAAACTTAGGTCAAAAAAGCCATTTAAGCCTTTTCACAGTGAGATCTATGCGATATGGCCGAGAAATGTAATTTTGATGTTAACTCCCAAACCGCTGCGCAGAAGTCAACCAAACTTCACCCAATAGTGTATTGTATCACAATCTAGTAGTTACATTTGAAAATTTTGTTCTAGGACATTTTGTTTGAACGCAAACATCAAACTTAATTAAAAAAGTCATTTAAGCCTTTTCACAGTGAGATCTATGCGATATGGCCGAGAAATGTAATTTTGATGTTAACTCCCAAACCGCTGCGCAGAAGTCAACCAAACTTCACCCAATAGTGTATTGTATCACAATCTAGTAGTTACATTTGAAAATTTTGTTCTAGGACATTTTGTTTGAACGCAATCATCAAACTTAATTAAAAAAGCCATTTAAGCCTTTTCACAGTGAGATCTATGCGATATGGCCGAGAAATGTAATTTTGATGTTAACTCCCAAACCGCTGCGCAGAAGTCAACCAAACTTCACCCAATAGTGTATTGTATCACATTCTAGTAGTTACATTTGAAAATTTCGTTCTAGGACATTTGGTTTGAGCGCAATCCTCAAACTTAGGTCAAAAAAGCCATTTAAGCCTTTTCACAGTGAGATCTATGCGATATGGCCGAGAAATGTAATTTTGATGTTAACTCCCAAACCGCTGCGCAGAAGTCAACCAAACTTCACCCAATAGTGTATTGTATCACAATCTAGTAGTTACATTTGAAAATTTTGTTCTAGGACATTTTGTTTGAACGCAATCATCAAACTTAATTAAAAAAGTCATTTAAGCCTTTTCACAGTGAGATCTATGCGATATGGCCGAGAAATGTAATTTTGATGTTAACTCCCAAACCGCTGCGCAGAAGTCAACCAAACTTCACCCAATAGTGTATTGTATCACAATCTAGTAGTTACATTTGAAAATTTTGTTCTAGGACATTTTGTTTGAGCGCAATCCTCAAACTTAGGTCAAAAAAGCCATTTAAGCCTTTTCACAGTGAGATCTATGCGATATGGCCGAGAAATGTAATTTTGATGTTAACTCCCAAACCGCTGCGCAGAAGTCAACCAAACTTCACCCAATAGTGTATTGTATCACAATCTAGTAGTTACATTTGAAAATTTTGTTCTAGGACATTTTGTTTGAACGCAAACATCAAACTTAATTAAAAAAGTCATTTAAGCCTTTTCACAGTGAGATCTATGCGATATGGCCGAGAAATGTAATTTTGATGTTAACTCCCAAACCGCTGCGCAGAAGTCAACCAAACTTCACCCAATAGTGTATTGTATCACAATCTAGTAGTTACATTTGAAAATTTTGTTCTAGGACATTTTGTTTGAACGCAATCATCAAACTTAATTAAAAAAGTCATTTAAGCCTTTTCACAGTGAGATCTATGCGATATGGCCGAGAAATGTAATTTTGATGTTAACTCCCAAACCGCTGCGGAGAAGTCAACCAAACTTCACCCAATAGTGTATTGTATCACAATCTAGTAGTTACATTTGAAAATTTTGTTCTAGGACATTTTGTTTGAGCGCAATCCTCAAACTTAGGTCAAAAAAGCCATTTAAGCCTTTTCACAGTGAGATCTATGCGATATGGCCGAGAAATGTAATTTTGATGTTAAGTCCCAAACCGCTGCGCAGAAGTCAACCAAACTTCACCCAATAGTGTATTGTATCACAATCTAGTAGTTACATTTGAAAATTTTGTTCTAGGACATTTTGTTTGAACGCAATCATCAAACTTAATTAAAAAAGTCATTTAAGCCTTTTCACAGTGAGATCTATGCGATATGGCCGAGAAATGTAATTTTGATGTTAACTCCCAAACCGCTGCGCAGAAGTCAACCAAACTTCACCCAATAGTGTATTGTATCACAATCTAGTAGTTACATTTGAAAATTTTGTTCTAGGACATTTTGTTTGAGCGCAATCCTCAAACTTAGGTCAAAAAAGCCATTTAAGCCTTTTCACAGTGAGATCTATGCGATATGGCCGAGAAATGTAATTTTGATGTTAACTCCCAAACCGCTGCGCAGAAGTCAACCAAACTTCACCCAATAGTGTATTGTATCACAATCTAGTAGTTACATTTGAAAATTTTGTTCTAGGACATTTTGTTTGAACGCAATCATCAAACTTAATTAAAAAAGTCATTTAAGCCTTTTCACAGTGAGATCTATGCGATATGGCCGAGAAATGTAATTTTGATGTTAACTCCCAAACCGCTGCGCAGAAGTCAACCAAACTTCACCCATTAGTGTATTGTATCACAATCTAGTAGTTACATGTGGAAATTTGGTTATAGGACATTTGATTTGAGCGCAATCCTCAAACTTAGGTCAAAAAAGTCATTTAAGCCTTTTCACAGTGAGATCTATGCGATATGGCCGAGAAATGTAATTTTGATGTTAACTCCCAAACCGCTGCGCAGAAGTCAACCAAACTTCACCCAATAGTGTATTGTATCACAATCTAGTAGTTACATTTGAAAATTTTGTTCTAGGAAATATTGTTTGAGCGCAATCATCAAACTTAATTAAAAAAGTCATTTAAGCCTTTTCACAGTGAGATCTATGCGATATGGCCGAGAAATGTAATTTTGATGTTAACTCCCAAACCGCTGCGCAGAAGTCAACCAAACTTCACCCATTAGTGTATTTTATCACAATCTAGTAGTTACATGTGGAAATTTGGTTCTAGGACATTTGATTTGAGCGCAATCCTCAAACTTAGGTCAAAAAAGCCATTTAAGCCTTTTCACAGTGAGATCTATGCGATATGGCCGAGAAATGTAATTTTGATGTTAACTCCCAAACCGCTGCGCAGAAGTCAACCAAACTTCACCCAATAGTGTATTGTATCACATTCTAGTAGTTACATTTGAAAATTTCGTTCTAGGACATTTGGTTTGAGCGCAATCCTCAAACTTAGGTCAAAAAAGCCATTTAAGCCTTTTCACAGTGAGATCTATGCGATATGGCCGAGAAATGTAATTTTGATGTTAACTCCCAAACCGCTGCGCAGAAGTCAACCAAACTTCACCCAATAGTGTATTGTATCACAATCTAGTAGTTACATTTGAAAATTTTGTTCTAGGACATTTTGTTTGAACGCAATCATCAAACTTAATTAAAAAAGTCATTTAAGCCTTTTCACAGTGAGATCTATGCGATATGGCCGAGAAATGTAATTTTGATGTTAACTCCCAAACCGCTGCGCAGAAGTCAACCAAACTTCACCCAATAGTGTATTGTATCACAATCTAGTAGTTACATTTGAAAATTTTGTTCTAGGACATTTTGTTTGAGCGCAATCCTCAAACTTAGGTCAAAAAAGCCATTTAAGCCTTTTCACAGTGAGATCTATGCGATATGGCCGAGAAATGTAATTTTGATGTTAACTCCCAAACCGCTGCGCAGAAGTCAACCAAACTTCACCCAATAGTGTATTGTATCACAATCTAGTAGTTACATTTGAAAATTTTGTTCTAGGACATTTTGTTTGAACGCAAACATCAAACTTAATTAAAAAAGTCATTTAAGCCTTTTCACAGTGAGATCTATGCGATATGGCCGAGAAATGTAATTTTGATGTTAACTCCCAAACCGCTGCGCAGAAGTCAACCAAACTTCACCCAATAGTGTATTGTATCACAATCTAGTAGTTACATTTGAAAATTTTGTTCTAGGACATTTTGTTTGAACGCAATCATCAAACTTAATTAAAAAAGCCATTTAAGCCTTTTCACAGTGAGATCTATGCGATATGGCCGAGAAATGTAATTTTGATGTTAACTCCCAAACCGCTGCGCAGAAGTCAACCAAACTTCACCCAATAGTGTATTGTATCACATTCTAGTAGTTACATTTGAAAATTTCGTTCTAGGACATTTGGTTTGAGCGCAATCCTCAAACTTAGGTCAAAAAAGCCATTTAAGCCTTTTCACAGTGAGATCTATGCGATATGGCCGAGAAATGTAATTTTGATGTTAACTCCCAAACCGCTGCGCAGAAGTCAACCAAACTTCACCCAATAGTGTATTGTATCACAATCTAGTAGTTACATTTGAAAATTTTGTTCTAGGACATTTTGTTTGAACGCAATCATCAAACTTAATTAAAAAAGTCATTTAAGCCTTTTCACAGTGAGATCTATGCGATATGGCCGAGAAATGTAATTTTGATGTTAACTCCCAAACCGCTGCGCAGAAGTCAACCAAACTTCACCCAATAGTGTATTGTATCACAATCTAGTAGTTACATTTGAAAATTTTGTTCTAGGACATTTTGTTTGAGCGCAATCCTCAAACTTAGGTCAAAAAAGCCATTTAAGCCTTTTCACAGTGAGATCTATGCGATATGGCCGAGAAATGTAATTTTGATGTTAACTCCCAAACCGCTGCGCAGAAGTCAACCAAACTTCACCCAATAGTGTATTGTATCACAATCTAGTAGTTACATTTGAAAATTTTGTTCTAGGACATTTTGTTTGAACGCAAACATCAAACTTAATTAAAAAAGTCATTTAAGCCTTTTCACAGTGAGATCTATGCGATATGGCCGAGAAATGTAATTTTGATGTTAACTCCCAAACCGCTGCGCAGAAGTCAACCAAACTTCACCCAATAGTGTATTGTATCACAATCTAGTAGTTACATTTGAAAATTTTGTTCTAGGACATTTTGTTTGAACGCAATCATCAAACTTAATTAAAAAAGTCATTTAAGCCTTTTCACAGTGAGATCTATGCGATATGGCCGAGAAATGTAATTTTGATGTTAACTCCCAAACCGCTGCGGAGAAGTCAACCAAACTTCACCCAATAGTGTATTGTATCACAATCTAGTAGTTACATTTGAAAATTTTGTTCTAGGACATTTTGTTTGAGCGCAATCCTCAAACTTAGGTCAAAAAAGCCATTTAAGCCTTTTCACAGTGAGATCTATGCGATATGGCCGAGAAATGTAATTTTGATGTTAAGTCCCAAACCGCTGCGCAGAAGTCAACCAAACTTCACCCAATAGTGTATTGTATCACAATCTAGTAGTTACATTAGAAAATTTTGTTCTAGGACATTTTTTTGAACGCAATCATCAAACTTAATTAAAAAAGTCATTTAAGCCTTTTCACAGTGAGATCTATGCGATATGGCCGAGAAATGTAATTTTGATGTTAACTCCCAAACCGCTGCGCAGAAGTCAACCAAACTTCACCCAATAGTGTATTGTATCACAATCTAGTAGTTACATTTGAAAATTTTGTTCTAGGAAATTTTGTTTGAGCGCAATCATCAAACTTAATTAAAAAAGTCATTTAAGCCTTTTCACAGTGAGATCTATGCGATATGGCCGAGAAATGTAATTTTGATGTTAACTCCCAAACCGCTGCGCAGAAGTCAACCAAACTTCACCCATTAGTGTATTTTATCACAATCTAGTAGTTACATGTGGAAATTTGGTTCTAGGACATTTGATTTGAGCGCAATCCTCAAACTTAGGTCAAAAAAGCCATTTAAGCCTTTTCACAGTGAGATCTATGCGATATGGCCGAGAAATGTAATTTTGATGTTCACTCCCAAACCGCTGCGCAGAAGTCAACCAAACTTCACCCAATAGTGTATTGTATCACAATCTAGTAGTTACATTTGAAAATTTTGTTCTAGGAAATTTTGTTTGAGCGCAATCATCAAACTTAATTAAAAAAGTCATTTAAGCCTTTTCACAGTGAGATCTATGCGATATGGCCGAGAAATGTAATTTTGATGTTAACTCCCAAACCGCTGCGCAGAAGTCAACCAAACTTCACCCATTAGTGTATTTTATCACAATCTAGTAGTTACATGTGGAAATTTGGTTCTAGGACATTTGATTTGAGCGCAATCCTCAAACTTAGGTCAAAAAAGCCATTTAAGCCTTTTCACAGTGAGATCTATGCGATATGGCCGAGAAATGTAATTTTGATGTTAACTCCCAAACCGCTGCGCAGAAGTCAACCAAACTTCACCCAATAGTGTATTGTATCACATTCTAGTAGTTACATTTGAAAATTTCGTTCTAGGACATTTGGTTTGAGCGCAATCCTCAAACTTAGGTCAAAAAAGCCATTTAAGCCTTTTCACAGTGAGATCTATGCGATATGGCCGAGAAATGTAATTTTGATGATAACTCCCAAACCGCTGCGCAGAAGTCAACCAAACTTCACCCAATAGTGTATTGTATCACAATCTAGTAGTTACATTTGAAAATTTTGTTCTAGGACATTTTGTTTGAACGCAATCATCAAACTTAATTAAAAAAGTCATTTAAGCCTTTTCACAGTGAGATCTATGCGATATGGCCGAGAAATGTAATTTTGATGTTAACTCCCAAACCGCTGCGCAGAAGTCAACCAAACTTCACCCAATAGTGTATTGTATCACAATCTAGTAGTTACATTTGAAAATTTTGTTCTAGGACATTTGGTTTGAGCGCAATCCTCAAACTTAGGTCAAAAAAGCCATTTAAGCCTTTTCACAGTGAGATCTATGCGATATGGCCGAGAAATGTAATTTTGATGTTAACTCCCAAACCGCTGCGCAGAAGTCAACCAAACTTCACCCAATAGTGTATTGTATCACATTCTAGTAGTTACATTTGAAAATTTCGTTCTAGGAAATTTTGTTTGAGCGCAATCATCAAACTTAATTAAAAAAGTCATTTAAGCCTTTTCACAGTGAGATCTATGCGATATGGCCGAGAAATGTAATTTTGATGTTAACTCCCAAACCGCTGCGCAGAAGTCAACCAAACTTCACCCATTAGTGTATTTTATCACAATCTAGTAGTTACATGTGGAAATTTGGTTCTAGGACATTTGATTTGAGCGCAAACCTCAAACTTAGGTCAAAAAAGCCATTTAAGCCTTTTCACAGTGAGATCTATGCGATATGGCCGAGAAATGTAATTTTGATGTTAACTCCCAAACCGCTGCGCAGAAGTCAACCAAACTTCACCCAATAGTGTATTGTATCACAATCTAGTAGTTACATTTAAAAATTTTGTTCTAGAACATTTTGTTTGAACGCAATCATCAAACTTAATTAAAAAAGTCATTTAAGCCTTTTCACAGTGAGATCTATGCGATATGGCCGAGAAATGTAATTTTGATGTTAACTCCCAAACCGCTGCGCAGAAGTCAACCAAACTTCACCCAATAGTGTATTGTATCACAATCTAGTAGTTACATTTAAAAATTGTGTTCTAGGACATTTTGTTTGAACGCAATCATCAAACTTAATTAAAAAAGTCATTTAAGCCTTTTCACAGTGAGATCTATGCGATATGGCCGAGAAATGTAATTTTGATGTTAACTCCCAAACCGCTGCGCAGAAGTCAACCAAACTTCACCCATTAGTGTATTGTATCACAATCTAGTAGTTACATGTGGAAATTTGGTTATAGGACATTTGATTTGAGCGCAATCCTCAAACTTAGGTCAAAAAAGCCATTTAAGCCTTTTCACAGTGAGATCTATGCGATATGGCCGAGAAATGTAATTTTGATGTTAACTCCCAAACCGCTGCGCAGAAGTCAACCAAACTTCACCCAATAGTGTATTGTATCACAATCTAGTAGTTACATTTGAAAATTTTGTTCTAGGAAATTTTGTTTGAGCGCAATCATCAAACTTAATTAAAAAAGTCATTTAAGCCTTTTCACAGTGAGATCTATGCGATATGGCCGAGAAATGTAATTTTGATGTTAACTCCCAAACCGCTGCGCAGAAGTCAACCAAACTTCACCCATTAGTGTATTTTATCACAATCTAGTAGTTACATGTGGAAATTTGGTTCTAGGACATTTGATTTGAGCGCAATCCTCAAACTTAGGTCAAAAAAGCCATTTAAGCCTTTTCACAGTGAGATCTATGCGATATGGCCGAGAAATGTAATTTTGATGTTAACTCCCAAACCGCTGCGCAGAAGTCAACCAAACTTCACCCAATAGTGTATTGTATCACATTCTAGTAGTTACATTTGAAAATTTCGTTCTAGGACATTTGGTTTGAGCGCAATCCTCAAACTTAGGTCAAAAAAGCCATTTAAGCCTTTTCACAGTGAGATCTATGCGATATGGCCGAGAAATGTAATTTTGATGTTAACTCCCAAACCGCTGCGCAGAAGTCAACCAAATTTCACCCAATAGTGTATTGTATCACAATCTAGTAGTTACATTTGAAAATTTGGTTCTAGGACATTTGATTTGAGCGCAATCCTCAAACTTAGGTCAAAAAAGCCATTTAAGCCTTTTCACAGTGAGATCTATGCGATATGGCCGAGAAATGTAATTTTGATGTTAACTCCCAAACCGCTGCGCAGAAGTCAACCAAACTTCACCCATTAGTGTATTTTATCACAATCTAGTAGTTACATGTGGAAATTTGGTTCTAGGACATTTGATTTGAGCGCAATCCTCAAACTTAGGTCAAAAAAGCCATTTAAGCCTTTTCACAGTGAGATCTATGCGATATGGCCGAGAAATGTAATTTTGATGTTAACTCCCAAACCGCTGCGCAGAAGTCAACCAAACTTCACCCAATAGTGTATTGTATCACATTCTAGTAGTTACATTTGAAAATTTCGTTCTAGGACATTTGGTTTGAGCGCAATCCTCAAACTTAGGTCAAAAAAGCCATTTAAGCCTTTTCACAGTGAGATCTATGCGATATGGCCGAGAAATGTAATTTTGATGTTAACTCCCAAACCGCTGCGCAGAAGTCAACCAAACTTCACCCAATAGTGTATTGTATCACAATCTAGTAGTTACATTTGAAAATTTTGTTCTAGGACATTTTGTTTGAACGCAATCATCAAACTTAATTAAAAAAGTCATTTAAGCCTTTTCACAGTGAGATCTATGCGATATGGCCGAGAAATGTAATTTTGATGTTAACTCCCAAACCGCTGCGCAGAAGTCAACCAAACTTCACCCAATAGTGTATTGTATCACAATCTAGTAGTTACATTTGAAAATTTTGTTCTAGGACATTTTGTTTGAGCGCAATCCTCAAACTTAGGTCAAAAAAGCCATTTAAGCCTTTTCACAGTGAGATCTATGCGATATGGCCGAGAAATGTAATTTTGATGTTAACTCCCAAACCGCTGCGCAGAAGTCAACCAAACTTCACCCAATAGTGTATTGTATCACAATCTAGTAGTTACATTTGAAAATTTTGTTCTAGGACATTTTGTTTGAACGCAATCATCAAACTTAATTAAAAAAGTCATTTAAGCCTTTTCACAGTGAGATCTATGCGATATGGCCGAGAAATGTAATTTTGATGTTAACTCCCAAACCGCTGCGCAGAAGTCAACCAAACTTCACCCAATAGTGTATTGTATCACAATCTAGTAGTTACATTTGAAAATTTTGTTCTAGGACATTTTGTTTGAACGCAATCATCAAACTTAATTAAAAAAGTCATTTAAGCCTTTTCACAGTGAGATCTATGCGATATGGCCGAGAAATGTAATTTTGATGTTAACTCCCAAACCGCTGCGGAGAAGTCAACCAAACTTCACCCAATAGTGTATTGTATCACAATCTAGTAGTTACATTTGAAAATTTTGTTCTAGGACATTTTGTTTGAGCGCAATCCTCAAACTTAGGTCAAAAAAGCCATTTAAGCCTTTTCACAGTGAGATCTATGCGATATGGCCGAGAAATGTAATTTTGATGTTAACTCCCAAACCGCTGCGCAGAAGTCAACCAAACTTCACCCAATAGTGTATTGTATCACAATCTAGTAGTTACATTTGAAAATTTTGTTCTAGGACATTTTGTTTGAACGCAATCATCAAACTTAATTAAAAAAGTCATTTAAGCCTTTTCACAGTGAGATCTATGCGATATGGCCGAGAAATGTAATTTTGATGTTAACTCCCAAACCGCTGCGCAGAAGTCAACCAAACTTCACCCAATAGTGTATTGTATCACAATCTAGTAGTTACATTTGAAAATTTTGTTCTAGGACATTTTGTTTGAACGCAATCATCAAACTTAATTAAAAAAGTCATTTAAGCCTTTTCACAGTGAGATCTATGCGATATGGCCGAGAAATGTAATTTTGATGTTAACTCCCAAACCGCTGCGCAGAAGTCAACCAAACTTCACCCAATAGTGTATTGTATCACAATCTAGTAGTTACATTTGAAAATTTTGTTCTAGGACATTTTGTTTGAGCGCAATCCTCAAACTTAGGTCAAAAAAGCCATTTAAGCCTTTTCACAGTGAGATCTATGCGATATGGCCGAGAAATGTAATTTTGATGTTAACTCCCAAACCGCTGCGCAGAAGTCAACCAAACTTCACCCAATAGTGTATTGTATCACAATCTAGTAGTTACATTTGAAAATTTTGTTCTAGGACATTTTGTTTGAACGCAATCATCAAACTTAATTAAAAAAGTCATTTAAGCCTTTTCACAGTGAGATCTATGCGATATGGCCGAGAAATGTAATTTTGATGTTAACTCCCAAACCGCTGCGCAGAAGTCAACCAAACTTCACCCATTAGTGTATTGTATCACAATCTAGTAGTTACATGTGGAAATTTGGTTATAGGACATTTGATTTGAGCGCAATCCTCAAACTTAGGTCAAAAAAGTCATTTAAGCCTTTTCACAGTGAGATCTATGCGATATGGCCGAGAAATGTAATTTTGATGTTAACTCCCAAACCGCTGCGCAGAAGTCAACCAAACTTCACCCAATAGTGTATTGTATCACAATCTAGTAGTTACATTTGAAAATTTTGTTCTAGGAAATATTGTTTGAGCGCAATCATCAAACTTAATTAAAAAAGTCATTTAAGCCTTTTCACAGTGAGATCTATGCGATATGGCCGAGAAATGTAATTTTGATGTTAACTCCCAAACCGCTGCGCAGAAGTCAACCAAACTTCACCCATTAGTGTATTTTATCACAATCTAGTAGTTACATGTGGAAATTTGGTTCTAGGACATTTGATTTGAGCGCAATCCTCAAACTTAGGTCAAAAAAGCCATTTAAGCCTTTTCACAGTGAGATCTATGCGATATGGCCGAGAAATGTAATTTTGATGTTAACTCCCAAACCGCTGCGCAGAAGTCAACCAAACTTCACCCAATAGTGTATTGTATCACATTCTAGTAGTTACATTTGAAAATTTCGTTCTAGGACATTTGGTTTGAGCGCAATCCTCAAACTTAGGTCAAAAAAGCCATTTAAGCCTTTTCACAGTGAGATCTATGCGATATGGCCGAGAAATGTAATTTTGATGTTAACTCCCAAACCGCTGCGCAGAAGTCAACCAAACTTCACCCAATAGTGTATTGTATCACAATCTAGTAGTTACATTTGAAAATTTTGTTCTAGGACATTTTGTTTGAACGCAATCATCAAACTTAATTAAAAAAGTCATTTAAGCCTTTTCACAGTGAGATCTATGCGATATGGCCGAGAAATGTAATTTTGATGTTAACTCCCAAACCGCTGCGCAGAAGTCAACCAAACTTCACCCAATAGTGTATTGTATCACAATCTAGTAGTTACATTTGAAAATTTTGTTCTAGGACATTTTGTTTGAGCGCAATCCTCAAACTTAGGTCAAAAAAGCCATTTAAGCCTTTTCACAGTGAGATCTATGCGATATGGCCGAGAAATGTAATTTTGATGTTAACTCCCAAACCGCTGCGCAGAAGTCAACCAAACTTCACCCAATAGTGTATTGTATCACAATCTAGTAGTTACATTTGAAAATTTTGTTCTAGGACATTTTGTTTGAACGCAAACATCAAACTTAATTAAAAAAGTCATTTAAGCCTTTTCACAGTGAGATCTATGCGATATGGCCGAGAAATGTAATTTTGATGTTAACTCCCAAACCGCTGCGCAGAAGTCAACCAAACTTCACCCAATAGTGTATTGTATCACAATCTAGTAGTTACATTTGAAAATTTTGTTCTAGGACATTTTGTTTGAACGCAATCATCAAACTTAATTAAAAAAGCCATTTAAGCCTTTTCACAGTGAGATCTATGCGATATGGCCGAGAAATGTAATTTTGATGTTAACTCCCAAACCGCTGCGCAGAAGTCAACCAAACTTCACCCAATAGTGTATTGTATCACATTCTAGTAGTTACATTTGAAAATTTCGTTCTAGGACATTTGGTTTGAGCGCAATCCTCAAACTTAGGTCAAAAAAGCCATTTAAGCCTTTTCACAGTGAGATCTATGCGATATGGCCGAGAAATGTAATTTTGATGTTAACTCCCAAACCGCTGCGCAGAAGTCAACCAAACTTCACCCAATAGTGTATTGTATCACAATCTAGTAGTTACATTTGAAAATTTTGTTCTAGGACATTTTGTTTGAACGCAATCATCAAACTTAATTAAAAAAGTCATTTAAGCCTTTTCACAGTGAGATCTATGCGATATGGCCGAGAAATGTAATTTTGATGTTAACTCCCAAACCGCTGCGCAGAAGTCAACCAAACTTCACCCAATAGTGTATTGTATCACAATCTAGTAGTTACATTTGAAAATTTTGTTCTAGGACATTTTGTTTGAGCGCAATCCTCAAACTTAGGTCAAAAAAGCCATTTAAGCCTTTTCACAGTGAGATCTATGCGATATGGCCGAGAAATGTAATTTTGATGTTAACTCCCAAACCGCTGCGCAGAAGTCAACCAAACTTCACCCAATAGTGTATTGTATCACAATCTAGTAGTTACATTTGAAAATTTTGTTCTAGGACATTTTGTTTGAACGCAAACATCAAACTTAATTAAAAAGTCATTTAAGCCTTTTCACAGTGAGATCTATGCGATATGGCCGAGAAATGTAATTTTGATGTTAACTCCCAAACCGCTGCGCAGAAGTCAACCAAACTTCACCCAATAGTGTATTGTATCACAATCTAGTAGTTACATTTGAAAATTTTGTTCTAGGACATTTTGTTTGAACGCAATCATCAAACTTAATTAAAAAAGTCATTTAAGCCTTTTCACAGTGAGATCTATGCGATATGGCCGAGAAATGTAATTTTGATGTTAACTCCCAAACCGCTGCGGAGAAGTCAACCAAACTTCACCCAATAGTGTATTGTATCACAATCTAGTAGTTACATTTGAAAATTTTGTTCTAGGACATTTTGTTTGAGCGCAATCCTCAAACTTAGGTCAAAAAAGCCATTTAAGCCTTTTCACAGTGAGATCTATGCGATATGGCCGAGAAATGTAATTTTGATGTTAAGTCCCAAACCGCTGCGCAGAAGTCAACCAAACTTCACCCAATAGTGTATTGTATCACAATCTAGTAGTTACATTTGAAAATTTTGTTCTAGGACATTTTGTTTGAACGCAATCATCAAACTTAATTAAAAAAGTCATTTAAGCCTTTTCACAGTGAGATCTATGCGATATGGCCGAGAAATGTAATTTTGATGTTAACTCCCAAACCGCTGCGCAGAAGTCAACCAAACTTCACCCAATAGTGTATTGTATCACAATCTAGTAGTTACATTTGAAAATTTTGTTCTAGGAAATTTTGTTTGAGCGCAATCATCAAACTTAATTAAAAAAGTCATTTAAGCCTTTTCACAGTAAGATCTATGCGATATGGCCGAGAAATGTAATTTTGATGTTAACTCCCAAACCGCTGCGCAGAAGTCAACCAAACTTCACCCATTAGTGTATTTTATCACAATCTAGTAGTTACATGTGGAAATTTGGTTCTAGGACATTTGATTTGAGCGCAATCCTCAAACTTAGGTCAAAAAAGCCATTTAAGCCTTTTCACAGTGAGATCTATGCGATATGGCCGAGAAATGTAATTTTGATGTTCACTCCCAAACCGCTGCGCAGAAGTCAACCAAACTTCACCCAATAGTGTATTGTATCACAATCTAGTAGTTACATTTGAAAATTTTGTTCTAGGAAATTTTGTTTGAGCGCAATCATCAAACTTAATTAAAAAAGTCATTTAAGCCTTTTCACAGTGAGATCTATGCGATATGGCCGAGAAATGTAATTTTGATGTTAACTCCCAAACCGCTGCGCAGAAGTCAACCAAACTTCACCCATTAGTGTATTTTATCACAATCTAGTAGTTACATGTGGAAATTTGGTTCTAGGACATTTGATTTGAGCGCAATCCTCAAACTTAGGTCAAAAAAGCCATTTAAGCCTTTTCACAGTGAGATCTATGCGATATGGCCGAGAAATGTAATTTTGATGTTAACTCCCAAACCGCTGCGCAGAAGTCAACCAAACTTCACCCAATAGTGTATTGTATCACATTCTAGTAGTTACATTTGAAAATTTCGTTCTAGGACATTTGGTTTGAGCGCAATCCTCAAACTTAGGTCAAAAAAGCCATTTAAGCCTTTTCACAGTGAGATCTATGCGATATGGCCGAGAAATGTAATTTTGATGATAACTCCCAAACCGCTGCGCAGAAGTCAACCAAACTTCACCCAATAGTGTATTGTATCACAATCTAGTAGTTACATTTGAAAATTTTGTTCTAGGACATTTTGTTTGAACGCAATCATCAAACTTAATTAAAAAAGTCATTTAAGCCTTTTCACAATGAGATCTATGCGATATGGCCGAGAAATGTAATTTTGATGTTAACTCCCAAACCGCTGCGCAGAAGTCAACCAAACTTCACCCAATAGTGTATTGTATCACAATCTAGTAGTTACATTTGAAAATTTTGTTCTAGGACATTTGGTTTGAGCGCAATCCTCAAACTTAGGTCAAAAAAGCCATTTAAGCCTTTTCACAGTGAGATCTATGCGATATGGCCGAGAAATGTAATTTTGATGTTAACTCCCAAACCGCTGCGCAGAAGTCAACCAAACTTCACCCAATAGTGTATTGTATCACATTCTAGTAGTTACATTTGAAAATTTCGTTCTAGGAAATTTTGTTTGAGCGCAATCATCAAACTTAATTAAAAAAGTCATTTAAGCCTTTTCACAGTGAGATCTATGCGATATGGCCGAGAAATGTAATTTTGATGTTAACTCCCAAACCGCTGCGCAGAAGTCAACCAAACTTCACCCATTAGTGTATTTTATCACAATCTAGTAGTTACATGTGGAAATTTGGTTCTAGGACATTTGATTTGAGCGCAAACCTCAAACTTAGGTCAAAAAAGCCATTTAAGCCTTTTCACAGTGAGATCTATGCGATATGGCCGAGAAATGTAATTTTGATGTTAACTCCCAAACCGCTGCGCAGAAGTCAACCAAACTTCACCCAATAGTGTATTGTATCACAATCTAGTAGTTACATTTAAAAATTTTGTTCTAGAACATTTTGTTTGAACGCAATCATCAAACTTAATTAAAAAAGTCATTTAAGCCTTTTCACAGTGAGATCTATGCGATATGGCCGAGAAATGTAATTTTGATGTTAACTCCCAAACCGCTGCGCAGAAGTCAACCAAACTTCACCCAATAGTGTATTGTATCACAATCTAGTAGTTACATTTAAAAATTGTGTTCTAGGACATTTTGTTTGAACGCAATCATCAAACTTAATTAAAAAAGTCATTTAAGCCTTTTCACAGTGAGATCTATGCGATATGGCCGAGAAATGTAATTTTGATGTTAACTCCCAAACCGCTGCGCAGAAGTCAACCAAACTTCACCCATTAGTGTATTGTATCACAATCTAGTAGTTACATGTGGAAATTTGGTTATAGGACATTTGATTTGAGCGCAATCCTCAAACTTAGGTCAAAAAAGCCATTTAAGCCTTTTCACAGTGAGATCTATGCGATATGGCCGAGAAATGTAATTTTGATGTTAACTCCCAAACCGCTGCGCAGAAGTCAACCAAACTTCACCCAATAGTGTATTGTATCACAATCTAGTAGTTACATTTGAAAATTTTGTTCTAGGAAATTTTGTTTGAGCGCAATCATCAAACTTAATTAAAAAAGTCATTTAAGCCTTTTCACAGTGAGATCTATGCGATATGGCCGAGAAATGTAATTTTGATGTTAACTCCCAAACCGCTGCGCAGAAGTCAACCAAACTTCACCCATTAGTGTATTTTATCACAATCTAGTAGTTACATGTGGAAATTTGGTTCTAGGACATTTGATTTGAGCGCAATCCTCAAACTTAGGTCAAAAAAGCCATTTAAGCCTTTTCACAGTGAGATCTATGCGATATGGCCGAGAAATGTAATTTTGATGTTAACTCCCAAACCGCTGCGCAGAAGTCAACCAAACTTCACCCAATAGTGTATTGTATCACATTCTAGTAGTTACATTTGAAAATTTCGTTCTAGGACATTTGGTTTGAGCGCAATCCTCAAACTTAGGTCAAAAAAGCCATTTAAGCCTTTTCACAGTGAGATCTATGCGATATGGCCGAGAAATGTAATTTTGATGTTAACTCCCAAACCGCTGCGCAGAAGTCAACCAAATTTCACCCAATAGTGTATTGTATCACAATCTAGTAGTTACATTTGAAAATTTGGTTCTAGGACATTTGATTTGAGCGCAATCCTCAAACTTAGGTCAAAAAAGCCATTTAAGCCTTTTCACAGTGAGATCTATGCGATATGGCCGAGAAATGTAATTTTGATGTTAACTCCCAAACCGCTGCGCAGAAGTCAACCAAACTTCACCCATTAGTGTATTTTATCACAATCTAGTAGTTACATGTGGAAATTTGGTTCTAGGACATTTGATTTGAGCGCAATCCTCAAACTTAGGTCAAAAAAGCCATTTAAGCCTTTTCACAGTGAGATCTATGCGATATGGCCGAGAAATGTAATTTTGATGTTAACTCCCAAACCGCTGCGCAGAAGTCAACCAAACTTCACCCAATAGTGTATTGTATCACATTCTAGTAGTTACATTTGAAAATTTCGTTCTAGGACATTTGGTTTGAGCGCAATCCTCAAACTTAGGTCAAAAAAGCCATTTAAGCCTTTTCACAGTGAGATCTATGCGATATGGCCGAGAAATGTAATTTTGATGTTAACTCCCAAACCGCTGCGCAGAAGTCAACCAAACTTCACCCAATAGTGTATTGTATCACAATCTAGTAGTTACATTTGAAAATTTTGTTCTAGGACATTTTGTTTGAACGCAATCATCAAACTTAATTAAAAAAGTCATTTAAGCCTTTTCACAGTGAGATCTATGCGATATGGCCGAGAAATGTAATTTTGATGTTAACTCCCAAACCGCTGCGCAGAAGTCAACCAAACTTCACCCAATAGTGTATTGTATCACAATCTAGTAGTTACATTTGAAAATTTTGTTCTAGGACATTTTGTTTGAGCGCAATCCTCAAACTTAGGTCAAAAAAGCCATTTAAGCCTTTTCACAGTGAGATCTATGCGATATGGCCGAGAAATGTAATTTTGATGTTAACTCCCAAACCGCTGCGCAGAAGTCAACCAAACTTCACCCAATAGTGTATTGTATCACAATCTAGTAGTTACATTTGAAAATTTTGTTCTAGGACATTTTGTTTGAACGCAATCATCAAACTTAATTAAAAAAGTCATTTAAGCCTTTTCACAGTGAGATCTATGCGATATGGCCGAGAAATGTAATTTTGATGTTAACTCCCAAACCGCTGCGCAGAAGTCAACCAAACTTCACCCAATAGTGTATTGTATCACAATCTAGTAGTTACATTTGAAAATTTTGTTCTAGGACATTTTGTTTGAACGCAATCATCAAACTTAATTAAAAAAGTCATTTAAGCCTTTTCACAGTGAGATCTATGCGATATGGCCGAGAAATGTAATTTTGATGTTAACTCCCAAACCGCTGCGGAGAAGTCAACCAAACTTCACCCAATAGTGTATTGTATCACAATCTAGTAGTTACATTTGAAAATTTTGTTCTAGGACATTTTGTTTGAGCGCAATCCTCAAACTTAGGTCAAAAAAGCCATTTAAGCCTTTTCACAGTGAGATCTATGCGATATGGCCGAGAAATGTAATTTTGATGTTAACTCCCAAACCGCTGCGCAGAAGTCAACCAAACTTCACCCAATAGTGTATTGTATCACAATCTAGTAGTTACATTTGAAAATTTTGTTCTAGGACATTTTGTTTGAACGCAATCATCAAACTTAATTAAAAAAGTCATTTAAGCCTTTTCACAGTGAGATCTATGCGATATGGCCGAGAAATGTAATTTTGATGTTAACTCCCAAACCGCTGCGCAGAAGTCAACCAAACTTCACCCAATAGTGTATTGTATCACAATCTAGTAGTTACATTTGAAAATTTTGTTCTAGGAAATTTTGTTTGAGCGCAATCATCAAACTTAATTAAAAAAGTCATTTAAGCCTTTTCACAGTGAGATCTATGCGATATGGCCGAGAAATGTAATTTTGATGTTAACTCCCAAACCGCTGCGCAGAAGTCAACCAAACTTCACCCATTAGTGTATTTTATCACAATCTAGTAGTTACATGTGGAAATTTGGTTCTAGGACATTTGATTTGAGCGCAATCCTCAAACTTAGGTCAAAAAAGCCATTTAAGCCTTTTCACAGTGAGATCTATGCGATATGGCCGAGAAATGTAATTTTGATGTTCACTCCCAAACCGCTGCGCAGAAGTCAACCAAACTTCACCCAATAGTGTATTGTATCACAATCTAGTAGTTACATTTGAAAATTTTGTTCTAGGAAATTTTGTTTGAGCGCAATCATCAAACTTAATTAAAAAAGTCATTTAAGCCTTTTCACAGTGAGATCTATGCGATATGGCCGAGAAATGTAATTTTGATGTTAACTCCCAAACCGCTGCGCAGAAGTCAACCAAACTTCACCCATTAGTGTATTTTATCACAATCTAGTAGTTACATGTGGAAATTTGGTTCTAGGACATTTGATTTGAGCGCAATCCTCAAACTTAGGTCAAAAAAGCCATTTAAGCCTTTTCACAGTGAGATCTATGCGATATGGCCGAGAAATGTAATTTTGATGTTAACTCCCAAACCGCTGCGCAGAAGTCAACCAAACTTCACCCAATAGTGTATTGTATCACATTCTAGTAGTTACATTTGAAAATTTCGTTCTAGGACATTTGGTTTGAGCGCAATCCTCAAACTTAGGTCAAAAAAGCCATTTAAGCCTTTTCACAGTGAGATCTATGCGATATGGCCGAGAAATGTAATTTTGATGATAACTCCCAAACCGCTGCGCAGAAGTCAACCAAACTTCACCCAATAGTGTATTGTATCACAATCTAGTAGTTACATTTGAAAATTTTGTTCTAGGACATTTTGTTTGAACGCAATCATCAAACTTAATTAAAAAAGTCATTTAAGCCTTTTCACAGTGAGATCTATGCGATATGGCCGAGAAATGTAATTTTGATGTTAACTCCCAAACCGCTGCGCAGAAGTCAACCAAACTTCACCCAATAGTGTATTGTATCACAATCTAGTAGTTACATTTGAAAATTTTGTTCTAGGACATTTGGTTTGAGCGCAATCCTCAAACTTAGGTCAAAAAAGCCATTTAAGCCTTTTCACAGTGAGATCTATGCGATATGGCCGAGAAATGTAATTTTGATGTTAACTCCCAAACCGCTGCGCAGAAGTCAACCAAACTTCACCCAATAGTGTATTGTATCACATTCTAGTAGTTACATTTGAAAATTTCGTTCTAGGAAATTTTGTTTGAGCGCAATCATCAAACTTAATTAAAAAAGTCATTTAAGCCTTTTCACAGTGAGATCTATGCGATATGGCCGAGAAATGTAATTTTGATGTTAACTCCCAAACTGCTGCGCAGAAGTCAACCAAACTTCACCCATTAGTGTATTTTATCACAATCTAGTAGTTACATGTGGAAATTTGGTTCTAGGACATTTGATTTGAGCGCAAACCTCAAACTTAGGTCAAAAAAGCCATTTAAGCCTTTTCACAGTGAGATCTATGCGATATGGCCGAGAAATGTAATTTTGATGTTAACTCCCAAACCGCTGCGCAGAAGTCAACCAAACTTCACCCAATAGTGTATTGTATCACAATCTAGTAGTTACATTTAAAAATTTTGTTCTAGAACATTTTGTTTGAACGCAATCATCAAACTTAATTAAAAAAGTCATTTAAGCCTTTTCACAGTGAGATCTATGCGATATGGCCGAGAAATGTAATTTTGATGTTAACTCCCAAACCGCTGCGCAGAAGTCAACCAAACTTCACCCAATAGTGTATTGTATCACAATCTAGTAGTTACATTTAAAAATTTTGTTCTAGGACATTTTGTTTGAACGCAATCATCAAACTTAATTAAAAAAGTCATTTAAGCCTTTTCACAGTGAGATCTATGCGATATGGCCGAGAAATGTAATTTTGATGTTAACTCCCAAACCGCTGCGCAGAAGTCAACCAAACTTCACCCATTAGTGTATTGTATCACAATCTAGTAGTTACATGTGGAAATTTGGTTATAGGACATTTGATTTGAGCGCAATCCTCAAACTTAGGTCAAAAAAGCAATTAAAGCCTTTTCACAGTGAGATCTATGCGATATGGCCGAGAAATGTAATTTTGATGTTAACTCCCAAACCGCTGCGCAGAAGTCAACCAAACTTCACCCAATAGTGTATTGTATCACAATCTAGTAGTTACATTTGAAAATTTTGTTCTAGGAAATTTTGTTTGAGCGCAATCATCAAACTTAATTAAAAAAGTCATTTAAGCCTTTTCACAGTGAGATCTATGCGATATGGCCGAGAAATGTAATTTTGATGTTAACTCCCAAACCGCTGCGCAGAAGTCAACCAAACTTCACCCATTAGTGTATTTTATCACAATCTAGTAGTTACATGTGGAAATTTGGTTCTAGGACATTTGATTTGAGCGCAATCCTCAAACTTAGGTCAAAAAAGCCATTTAAGCCTTTTCACAGTGAGATCTATGCGATATGGCCGAGAAATGTAATTTTGATGTTAACTCCCAAACCGCTGCGCAGAAGTCAACCAAACTTCACCCAATAGTGTATTGTATCACATTCTAGTAGTTACATTTGAAAATTTCGTTCTAGGACATTTGGTTTGAGCGCAATCCTCAAACTTAGGTCAAAAAAGCCATTTAAGCCTTTTCACAGTGAGATCTATGCGATATGGCCGAGAAATGTAATTTTGATGTTAACTCCCAAACCGCTGCGCAGAAGTCAACCAAACTTCACCCAATAGTGTATTGTATCACAATCTAGTAGTTACATTTGAAAATTTGGTTCTAGGACATTTGATTTGAGCGCAATCCTCAAACTTAGGTCAAAAAAGCCATTTAAGCCTTTTCACAGTGAGATCTATGCGATATGGCCGAGAAATGTAATTTTGATGTTAACTCCCAAACCGCTGCGCAGAAGTCAACCAAACTTCACCCATTAGTGTATTTTATCACAATCTAGTAGTTACATGTGGAAATTTGGTTCTAGGACATTTGATTTGAGCGCAATCCTCAAACTTAGGTCAAAAAAGCCATTTAAGCCTTTTCACAGTGAGATCTATGCGATATGGCCGAGAAATGTAATTTTGATGTTAACTCCCAAACCGCTGCGCAGAAGTCAACCAAACTTCACCCAATAGTGTATTGTATCACATTCTAGTAGTTACATTTGAAAATTTCGTTCTAGGACATTTGGTTTGAGCGCAATCCTCAAACTTAGGTCAAAAAAGCCATTTAAGCCTTTTCACAGTGAGATCTATGCGATATGGCCGAGAAATGTAATTTTGATGTTAACTCCCAAACCGCTGCGCAGAAGTCAACCAAACTTCACCCAATAGTGTATTGTATCACAATCTAGTAGTTACATTTGAAAATTTTGTTCTAGGACATTTTGTTTGAACGCAATCATCAAACTTAATTAAAAAAGTCATTTAAGCCTTTTCACAGTGAGATCTATGCGATATGGCCGAGAAATGTAATTTTGATGTTAACTCCCAAACCGCTGCGCAGAAGTCAACCAAACTTCACCCAATAGTGTATTGTATCACAATCTAGTAGTTACATTTGAAAATTTTGTTCTAGGACATTTTGTTTGAGCGCAATCCTCAAACTTAGGTCAAAAAAGCCATTTAAGCCTTTTCACAGTGAGATCTATGCGATATGGCCGAGAAATGTAATTTTGATGTTAACTCCCAAACCGCTGCGCAGAAGTCAACCAAACTTCACCCAATAGTGTATTGTATCACAATCTAGTAGTTACATTTGAAAATTTTGTTCTAGGACATTTTGTTTGAACGCAATCATCAAACTTAATTAAAAAAGTCATTTAAGCCTTTTCACAGTGAGATCTATGCGATATGGCCGAGAAATGTAATTTTGATGTTAACTCCCAAACCGCTGCGCAGAAGTCAACCAAACTTCACCCAATAGTGTATTGTATCACAATCTAGTAGTTACATTTGAAAATTTTGTTCTAGGACATTTTGTTTGAACGCAATCATCAAACTTAATTAAAAAAGTCATTTAAGCCTTTTCACAGTGAGATCTATGCGATATGGCCGAGAAATGTAATTTTGATGTTAACTCCCAAACCGCTGCGGAGAAGTCAACCAAACTTCACCCAATAGTGTATTGTATCACAATCTAGTAGTTACATTTGAAAATTTTGTTCTAGGACATTTTGTTTGAGCGCAATCCTCAAACTTAGGTCAAAAAAGCCATTTAAGCCTTTTCACAGTGAGATCTATGCGATATGGCCGAGAAATGTAATTTTGATGTTAACTCCCAAACCGCTGCGCAGAAGTCAACCAAACTTCACCCAATAGTGTATTGTATCACAATCTAGTAGTTACATTTGAAAATTTTGTTCTAGGACATTTTGTTTGAACGCAATCATCAAACTTAATTAAAAAAGTCATTTAAGCCTTTTCACAGTGAGATCTATGCGATATGGCCGAGAAATGTAATTTTGATGTTAACTCCCAAACCGCTGCGCAGAAGTCAACCAAACTTCACCCAATAGTGTATTGTATCACAATCTAGTAGTTACATTTGAAAATTTTGTTCTAGGAAATTTTGTTTGAGCGCAATCATCAAACTTAATTAAAAAAGTCATTTAAGCCTTTTCACAGTGAGATCTATGCGATATGGCCGAGAAATGTAATTTTGATGTTAACTCCCAAACCGCTGCGCAGAAGTCAACCAAACTTCACCCATTAGTGTATTTTATCACAATCTAGTAGTTACATGTGGAAATTTGGTTCTAGGACATTTGATTTGAGCGCAATCCTCAAACTTAGGTCAAAAAAGCCATTTAAGCCTTTTCACAGTGAGATCTATGCGATATGGCCGAGAAATGTAATTTTGATGTTCACTCCCAAACCGCTGCGCAGAAGTCAACCAAACTTCACCCAATAGTGTATTGTATCACAATCTAGTAGTTACATTTGAAAATTTTGTTCTAGGAAATTTTGTTTGAGCGCAATCATCAAACTTAATTAAAAAAGTCATTTAAGCCTTTTCACAGTGAGATCTATGCGATATGGCCGAGAAATGTAATTTTGATGTTAACTCCCAAACCGCTGCGCAGAAGTCAACCAAACTTCACCCATTAGTGTATTTTATCACAATCTAGTAGTTACATGTGGAAATTTGGTTCTAGGACATTTGATTTGAGCGCAATCCTCAAACTTAGGTCAAAAAAGCCATTTAAGCCTTTTCACAGTGAGATCTATGCGATATGGCCGAGAAATGTAATTTTGATGTTAACTCCCAAACCGCTGCGCAGAAGTCAACCAAACTTCACCCAATAGTGTATTGTATCACATTCTAGTAGTTACATTTGAAAATTTCGTTCTAGGACATTTGGTTTGAGCGCAATCCTCAAACTTAGGTCAAAAAAGCCATTTAAGCCTTTTCACAGTGAGATCTATGCGATATGGCCGAGAAATGTAATTTTGATGATAACTCCCAAACCGCTGCGCAGAAGTCAACCAAACTTCACCCAATAGTGTATTGTATCACAATCTAGTAGTTACATTTGAAAATTTTGTTCTAGGACATTTTGTTTGAACGCAATCATCAAACTTAATTAAAAAAGTCATTTAAGCCTTTTCACAGTGAGATCTATGCGATATGGCCGAGAAATGTAATTTTGATGTTAACTCCCAAACCGCTGCGCAGAAGTCAACCAAACTTCACCCAATAGTGTATTGTATCACAATCTAGTAGTTACATTTGAAAATTTTGTTCTAGGACATTTGGTTTGAGCGCAATCCTCAAACTTAGGTCAAAAAAGCCATTTAAGCCTTTTCACAGTGAGATCTATGCGATATGGCCGAGAAATGTAATTTTGATGTTAACTCCCAAACCGCTGCGCAGAAGTCAACCAAACTTCACCCAATAGTGTATTGTATCACATTCTAGTAGTTACATTTGAAAATTTCGTTCTAGGAAATTTTGTTTGAGCGCAATCATCAAACTTAATTAAAAAAGTCATTTAAGCCTTTTCACAGTGAGATCTATGCGATATGGCCGAGAAATGTAATTTTGATGTTAACTCCCAAACCGCTGCGCAGAAGTCAACCAAACTTCACCCATTAGTGTATTTTATCACAATCTAGTAGTTACATGTGGAAATTTGGTTCTAGGACATTTGATTTGAGCGCAAACCTCAAACTTAGGTCAAAAAAGCCATTTAAGCCTTTTCACAGTGAGATCTATGCGATATGGCCGAGAAATGTAATTTTGATGTTAACTCCCAAACCGCTGCGCAGAAGTCAACCAAACTTCACCCAATAGTGTATTGTATCACAATCTAGTAGTTACATTTAAAAATTTTGTTCTAGAACATTTTGTTTGAACGCAATCATCAAACTTAATTAAAAAAGTCATTTAAGCCTTTTCACAGTGAGATCTATGCGATATGGCCGAGAAATGTAATTTTGATGTTAACTCCCAAACCGCTGCGCAGAAGTCAACCAAACTTCACCCAATAGTGTATTGTATCACAATCTAGTAGTTACATTTAAAAATTTTGTTCTAGGACATTTTGTTTGAACGCAATCATCAAACTTAATTAAAAAAGTCATTTAAGCCTTTTCACAGTGAGATCTATGCGATATGGCCGAGAAATGTAATTTTGATGTTAACTCCCAAACCGCTGCGCAGAAGTCAACCAAACTTCACCCATTAGTGTATTGTATCACAATCTAGTAGTTACATGTGGAAATTTGGTTATAGGACATTTGATTTGAGCGCAATCCTCAAACTTAGGTCAAAAAAGCAATTAAAGCCTTTTCACAGTGAGATCTATGCGATATGGCCGAGAAATGTAATTTTGATGTTAACTCCCAAACCGCTGCGCAGAAGTCAACCAAACTTCACCCAATAGTGTATTGTATCACAATCTAGTAGTTACATTTGAAAATTTTGTTCTAGGAAATTTTGTTTGAGCGCAATCATCAAACTTAATTAAAAAAGTCATTTAAGCCTTTTCACAGTGAGATCTATGCGATATGGCCGAGAAATGTAATTTTGATGTTAACTCCCAAACCGCTGCGCAGAAGTCAACCAAACTTCACCCATTAGTGTATTTTATCACAATCTAGTAGTTACATGTGGAAATTTGGTTCTAGGACATTTGATTTGAGCGCAATCCTCAAACTTAGGTCAAAAAAGCCATTTAAGCCTTTTCACAGTGAGATCTATGCGATATGGCCGAGAAATGTAATTTTGATGTTAACTCCCAAACCGCTGCGCAGAAGTCAACCAAACTTCACCCAATAGTGTATTGTATCACATTCTAGTAGTTACATTTGAAAATTTCGTTCTAGGACATTTGGTTTGAGCGCAATCCTCAAACTTAGGTCAAAAAAGCCATTTAAGCCTTTTCACAGTGAGATCTATGCGATATGGCCGAGAAATGTAATTTTGATGTTAACTCCCAAACCGCTGCGCAGAAGTCAACCAAACTTCACCCAATAGTGTATTGTATCACAATCTAGTAGTTACATTTGAAAATTTGGTTCTAGGACATTTGATTTGAGCGCAATCCTCAAACTTAGGTCAAAAAAGCCATTTAAGCCTTTTCACAGTGAGATCTATGCGATATGGCCGAGAAATGTAATTTTGATGTTAACTCCCAAACCGCTGCGCAGAAGTCAACCAAACTTCACCCATTAGTGTATTTTATCACAATCTAGTAGTTACATGTGGAAATTTGGTTCTAGGACATTTGATTTGAGCGCAATCCTCAAACTTAGGTCAAAAAAGCCATTTAAGCCTTTTCACAGTGAGATCTATGCGATATGGCCGAGAAATGTAATTTTGATGTTAACTCCCAAACCGCTGCGCAGAAGTCAACCAAACTTCACCCAATAGTGTATTGTATCACATTCTAGTAGTTACATTTGAAAATTTCGTTCTAGGACATTTGGTTTGAGCGCAATCCTCAAACTTAGGTCAAAAAAGCCATTTAAGCCTTTTCACAGTGAGATCTATGCGATATGGCCGAGAAATGTAATTTTGATGTTAACTCCCAAACCGCTGCGCAGAAGTCAACCAAACTTCACCCAATAGTGTATTGTATCACAATCTAGTAGTTACATTTGAAAATTTTGTTCTAGGACATTTTGTTTGAACGCAATCATCAAACTTAATTAAAAAAGTCATTTAAGCCTTTTCACAGTGAGATCTATGCGATATGGCCGAGAAATGTAATTTTGATGTTAACTCCCAAACCGCTGCGCAGAAGTCAACCAAACTTCACCCAATAGTGTATTGTATCACAATCTAGTAGTTACATTTGAAAATTTTGTTCTAGGACATTTTGTTTGAGCGCAATCCTCAAACTTAGGTCAAAAAAGCCATTTAAGCCTTTTCACAGTGAGATCTATGCGATATGGCCGAGAAATGTAATTTTGATGTTAACTCCCAAACCGCTGCGCAGAAGTCAACCAAACTTCACCCAATAGTGTATTGTATCACAATCTAGTAGTTACATTTGAAAATTTTGTTCTAGGACATTTTGTTTGAACGCAATCATCAAACTTAATTAAAAAAGTCATTTAAGCCTTTTCACAGTGAGATCTATGCGATATGGCCGAGAAATGTAATTTTGATGTTAACTCCCAAACCGCTGCGCAGAAGTCAACCAAACTTCACCCAATAGTGTATTGTATCACAATCTAGTAGTTACATTTGAAAATTTTGTTCTAGGACATTTTGTTTGAGCGCAATCCTCAAACTTAGGTCAAAAAAGCCATTTAAGCCTTTTCACAGTGAGATCTATGCGATATGGCCGAGAAATGTAATTTTGATGTTAACTCCCAAACCGCTGCGCAGAAGTCAACCAAACTTCACCCAATAGTGTATTGTATCACAATCTAGTAGTTACATTTGAAAATTTTGTTCTAGGACATTTTGTTTGAACGCAATCATCAAACTTAATTAAAAAAGTCATTTAAGCCTTTTCACAGTGAGATCTATGCGATATGGCCGAGAAATGTAATTTTGATGTTAACTCCCAAACCGCTGCGCAGAAGTCAACCAAACTTCACCCAATAGTGTATTGTATCACAATCTAGTAGTTACATTTGAAAATTTTGTTCTAGGACATTTTGTTTGAACGCAATCATCAAACTTAATTAAAAAAGTCATTTAAGCCTTTTCACAGTGAGATCTATGCGATATGGCCGAGAAATGTAATTTTGATGTTAACTCCCAAACCGCTGCGGAGAAGTCAACCAAACTTCACCCAATAGTGTATTGTATCACAATCTAGTAGTTACATTTGAAAATTTTGTTCTAGGACATTTTGTTTGAGCGCAATCCTCAAACTTAGGTCAAAAAAGCCATTTAAGCCTTTTCACAGTGAGATCTATGCGATATGGCCGAGAAATGTAATTTTGATGTTAACTCCCAAACCGCTGCGCAGAAGTCAACCAAACTTCACCCAATAGTGTATTGTATCACAATCTAGTAGTTACATTTGAGAATTTTGTTCTAGGACATTTTGTTTGAACGCAATCATCAAACTTAATTAAAAAAGTCATTTAAGCCTTTTCACAGTGAGATCTATGCGATATGGCCGAGAAATGTAATTTTGATGTTAACTCCCAAACCGCTGCGCAGAAGTCAACCAAACTTCACCCAATAGTGTATTGTATCACAATCTAGTAGTTACATTTGAAAATTTTGTTCTAGGAAATTTTGTTTGAGCGCAATCATCAAACTTAATTAAAAAAGTCATTTAAGCCTTTTCACAGTGAGATCTATGCGATATGGCCGAGAAATGTAATTTTGATGTTAACTCCCAAACCGCTGCGCAGAAGTCAACCAAACTTCACCCATTAGTGTATTTTATCACAATCTAGTAGTTACATGTAGAAATTTGGTTCTAGGACATTTGATTTGAGCGCAATCCTCAAACTTAGGTCAAAAAAGCCATTTAAGCCTTTTCACAGTGAGATCTATGCGATATGGCCGAGAAATGTAATTTTGATGTTCACTCCCAAACCGCTGCGCAGAAGTCAACCAAACTTCACCCAATAGTGTATTGTATCACAATCTAGTAGTTACATTTGAAAATTTTGTTCTAGGAAATTTTGTTTGAGCGCAATCATCAAACTTAATTAAAAAAGTCATTTAAGCCTTTTCACAGTGAGATCTATGCGATATGGCCGAGAAATGTAATTTTGATGTTAACTCCCAAACCGCTTCGCAGAAGTCAACCAAACTTCACCCATTAGTGTATTTTATCACAATCTAGTAGTTACATGTGGAAATTTGGTTCTAGGACATTTGATTTGAGCGCAATCCTCAAACTTAGGTCAAAAAAGCCATTTAAGCCTTTTCACAGTGAGATCTATGCGATATGGCCGAGAAATGTAATTTTGATGTTAACTCCCAAACCGCTGCGCAGAAGTCAACCAAACTTCACCCAATAGTGTATTGTATCACATTCTAGTAGTTACATTTGAAAATTTCGTTCTAGGACATTTGGTTTGAGCGCAATCCTCAAACTTAGGTCAAAAAAGCCATTTAAGCCTTTTCACAGTGAGATCTATGCGATATGGCCGAGAAATGTAATTTTGATGATAACTCCCAAACCGCTGCGCAGAAGTCAACCAAACTTCACCCAATAGTGTATTGTATCACAATCTAGTAGTTACATTTGAAAATTTTGTTCTAGGACATTTTGTTTGAACGCAATCATCAAACTTAATTAAAAAAGTCATTTAAGCCTTTTCACAGTGAGATCTATGCGATATGGCCGAGAAATGTAATTTTGATGTTAACTCCCAAACCGCTGCGCAGAAGTCAACCAAACTTCACCCAATAGTGTATTGTATCACAATCTAGTAGTTACATTTGAAAATTTTGTTCTAGGACATTTGGTTTGAGCGCAATCCTCAAACTTAGGTCAAAAAAGCCATTTAAGCCTTTTCACAGTGAGATCTATGCGATATGGCCGAGAAATGTAATTTTGATGTTAACTCCCAAACCGCTGCGCAGAAGTCAACCAAACTTCACCCAATAGTGTATTGTATCACATTCTAGTAGTTACATTTGAAAATTTCGTTCTAGGAAATTTTGTTTGAGCGCAATCATCAAACTTAATTAAAAAAGTCATTTAAGCCTTTTCACAGTGAGATCTATGCGATATGGCCGAGAAATGTAATTTTGATGTTAACTCCCAAACCGCTGCGCAGAAGTCAACCAAACTTCACCCATTAGTGTATTTTATCACAATCTAGTAGTTACATGTGGAAATTTGGTTCTAGGACATTTGATTTGAGCGCAAACCTCAAACTTAGGTCAAAAAAGCCATTTAAGCCTTTTCACAGTGAGATCTATGCGATATGGCCGAGAAATGTAATTTTGATGTTAACTCCCAAACCGCTGCGCAGAAGTCAACCAAACTTCACCCAATAGTGTATTGTATCACAATCTAGTAGTTACATTTAAAAATTTTGTTCTAGGACATTTTGTTTGAACGCAATCATCAAACTTAATTAAAAAAGTCATTTAAGCCTTTTCACAGTGAGATCTATGCGATATGGCCGAGAAATGTAATTTCTATAACTCCCAAACCGCTGCGCAGAAGTCAACCAAACTTCACCCAATAGTGTATTGTATCACAATCTAGTAGTTACATTTAAAAATTTTGTTCTAGGACATTTTGTTTGAACGCAATCATCAAACTTAATTAAAAAAGTCATTTAAGCCTTTTCACAGTGAGATCTATGCGATATGGCCGAGAAATGTAATTTTGATGTTAACTCCCAAACCGCTGCGCAGAAGTCAACCAAACTTCACCCATTAGTGTATTGTATCACAATCTAGTAGTTACATGTGGAAATTTGGTTATAGGACATTTGATTTGAGCGCAATCCTCAAACTTAGGTCAAAAAAGCCATTTAAGCCTTTTCACAGTGAGATCTATGCGATATGGCCGAGAAATGTAATTTTGATGTTAACTCCCAAACCGCTGCGCAGAAGTCAACCAAACTTCACCCAATAGTGTATTGTATCACAATCTAGTAGTTACATTTGAAAATTTTGTTCTAGGAAATTTTGTTTGAGCGCAATCATCAAACTTAATTAAAAAAGTCATTTAAGCCTTTTCACAGTGAGATCTATGCGATATGGCCGAGAAATGTAATTTTGATGTTAACTCCCAAACCGCTACGCAGAAGTCAACCAAACTTCACCCATTAGTGTATTTTATCACAATCTAGTAGTTACATGTGGAAATTTGGTTCTAGGACATTTGATTTGAGCGCAATCCTCAAACTTAGGTCAAAAAAGCCATTTAAGCCTTTTCACAGTGAGATCTATGCGATATGGCCGAGAAATGTAATTTTGATGTTAACTCCCAAACCGCTGCGCAGAAGTCAACCAAACTTCACCCAATAGTGTATTGTATCACATTCTAGTAGTTACATTTGAAAATTTCGTTCTAGGACATTTGGTTTGAGCGCAATCCTCAAACTTAGGTCAAAAAAGCCATTTAAGCCTTTTCACAGTGAGATCTATGCGATATGGCCGAGAAATGTAATTTTGATGTTAACTCCCAAACCGCTGCGCAGAAGTCAACCAAACTTCACCCAATAGTGTATTGTATCACAATCTAGTAGTTACATTTGAAAATTTTGTTCTAGGACATTTTGTTTGAACGCAATCATCAAACTTAATTAAAAAAGTCATTTAAGCCTTTTCACAGTGAGATCTATGCGATATGGCCGAGAAATGTAATTTTGATGTTAACTCCCAAACCGCTGCGCAGAAGTCAACCAAACTTCACCCAATAGTGTATTGTATCACAATCTAGTAGTTACATTTGAAAATTTTGTTCTAGGACATTTTGTTTGAGCGCAATCCTCAAACTTAGGTCAAAAAAGCCATTTAAGCCTTTTCACAGTGAGATCTATGCGATATGGCCGAGAAATGTAATTTTGATGTTAACTCCCAAACCGCTGCGCAGAAGTCAACCAAACTTCACCCATTAGTGTATTTTATCACAATCTAGTAGTTACATGTGGAAATTTGGTTCTAGGACATTTGATTTGAGCGCAATCCTCAAACTTAGGTCAAAAAAGCCATTTAAGCCTTTTCACAGTGAGATCTATGCGATATGGCCGAGAAATGTAATTTTGATGTTCACTCCCAAACCGCTGCGCAGAAGTCAACCAAACTTCACCCAATAGTGTATTGTATCACAATCTAGTAGTTACATTTGAAAATTTTGTTCTAGGAAATTTTGTTTGAGCGCAATCATCAAACTTAATTAAAAAAGTCATTTAAGCCTTTTCACAGTGAGATCTATGCGATATGGCCGAGAAATGTAATTTTGATGTTAACTCCCAAACCGCTGCGCAGAAGTCAACCAAACTTCACCCATTAGTGTATTTTATCACAATCTAGTAGTTACATGTGGAAATTTGGTTCTAGGACATTTGATTTGAGCGCAATCCTCAAACTTAGGTCAAAAAAGCCATTTAAGCCTTTTCACAGTGAGATCTATGCGATATGGCCGAGAAATGTAATTTTGATGTTAACTCCCAAACCGCTGCGCAGAAGTCAACCAAACTTCACCCAATAGTGTATTGTATCACATTCTAGTAGTTACATTTGAAAATTTCGTTCTAGGACATTTGGTTTGAGCGCAATCCTCAAACTTAGGTCAAAAAAGCCATTTAAGCCTTTTCACAGTGAGATCTATGCGATATGGCCGAGAGATGTAATTTTGATGATAACTCCCAAACCGCTGCGCAGAAGTCAACCAAACTTCACCCAATAGTGTATTGTATCACAATCTAGTAGTTACATTTGAAAATTTTGTTCTAGGACATTTTGTTTGAACGCAATCATCAAACTTAATTAAAAAAGTCATTTAAGCCTTTTCACAGTGAGATCTATGCGATATGGCCGAGAAATGTAATTTTGATGTTAACTCCCAAACCGCTGCGCAGAAGTCAACCAAACTTCACCCAATAGTGTATTGTATCACAATCTAGTAGTTACATTTGAAAATTTTGTTCTAGGACATTTGGTTTGAGCGCAATCCTCAAACTTAGGTCAAAAAAGCCATTTAAGCCTTTTCACAGTGAGATCTATGCGATATGGCCGAGAAATGTAATTTTGATGTTAACTCCCAAACCGCTGCGCAGAAGTCAACCAAACTTCACCCAATAGTGTATTGTATCACATTCTAGTAGTTACATTTGAAAATTTCGTTCTAGGAAATTTTGTTTGAGCGCAATCATCAAACTTAATTAAAAAAGTCATTTAAGCCTTTTCACAGTGAGATCTATGCGATATGGCCGAGAAATGTAATTTTGATGTTAACTCCCAAACCGCTGCGCAGAAGTCAACCAAACTTCACCCATTAGTGTATTTTATCACAATCTAGTAGTTACATGTGGAAATTTGGTTCTAGGACATTTGATTTGAGCGCAAACCTCAAACTTAGGTCAAAAAAGCCATTTAAGCCTTTTCACAGTGAGATCTATGCGATATGGCCGAGAAATGTAATTTTGATGTTAACTCCCAAACCGCTGCGCAGAAGTCAACCAAACTTCACCCAATAGTGTATTGTATCACAATCTAGTAGTTACATTTAAAAATTTTGTTCTAGGACATTTTGTTTGAACGCAATCATCAAACTTAATTAAAAAAGTCATTTAAGCCTTTTCACAGTGAGATCTATGCGATATGGCCGAGAAATGTAATTTTGATAACTCCCAAACCGCTGCGCAGAAGTCAACCAAACTTCACCCAATAGTGTATTGTATCACAATCTAGTAGTTACATTTAAAAATTTTGTTCTAGGACATTTTGTTTGAACGCAATCATCAAACTTAATTAAAAAAGTCATTTAAGCCTTTTCACAGTGAGATCTATGCGATATGGCCGAGAAATGTAATTTTGATGTTAACTCCCAAACCGCTGCGCAGAAGTCAACCAAACTTCACCCATTAGTGTATTGTATCACAATCTAGTAGTTACATGTGGAAATTTGGTTATAGGACATTTGATTTGAGCGCAATCCTCAAACTTAGGTCAAAAAAGCCATTTAAGCCTTTTCACAGTGAGATCTATGCGATATGGCCGAGAAATGTAATTTTGATGTTAACTCCCAAACCGCTGCGCAGAAGTCAACCAAACTTCACCCAATAGTGTATTGTATCACAATCTAGTAGTTACATTTGAAAATTTTGTTCTAGGAAATTTTGTTTGAGCGCAATCATCAAACTTAATTAAAAAAGTCATTTAAGCCTTTTCACAGTGAGATCTATGCGATATGGCCGAGAAATGTAATTTTGATGTTAACTCCCAAACCGCTGCGCAGAAGTCAACCAAACTTCACCCATTAGTGTATTTTATCACAATCTAGTAGTTACATGTGGAAATTTGGTTCTAGGACATTTGATTTGAGCGCAATCCTCAAACTTAGGTCAAAAAAGCCATTTAAGCCTTTTCACAGTGAGATCTATGCGATATGGCCGAGAAATGTAATTTTGATGTTAACTCCCAAACCGCTGCGCAGAAGTCAACCAAACTTCACCCAATAGTGTATTGTATCACATTCTAGTAGTTACATTTGAAAATTTCGTTCTAGGACATTTGGTTTGAGCGCAATCCTCAAACTTAGGTCAAAAAAGCCATTTAAGCCTTTTCACAGTGAGATCTATGCGATATGGCCGAGAAATGTAATTTTGATGTTAACTCCCAAACCGCTGCGCAGAAGTCAACCAAACTTCACCCAATAGTGTATTGTATCACAATCTAGTAGTTACATTTGAAAATTTTGTTCTAGGACATTTTGTTTGAACGCAATCATCAAACTTAATTAAAAAAGTCATTTAAGCCTTTTCACAGTGAGATCTATGCGATATGGCCGAGAAATGTAATTTTGATGTTAACTCCCAAACCGCTGCGCAGAAGTCAACCAAACTTCACCCAATAGTGTATTGTATCACAATCTAGTAGTTACATTTGAAAATTTTGTTCTAGGACATTTTGTTTGAGCGCAATCCTCAAACTTAGGTCAAAAAAGCCATTTAAGCCTTTTCACAGTGAGATCTATGCGATATGGCCGAGAAATGTAATTTTGATGTTAACTCCCAAACCGCTGCGCAGAAGTCAACCAAACTTCACCCATTAGTGTATTGTATCACAATCTAGTAGTTACATGTGGAAATTTGGTTATAGGACATTTGATTTGAGCGCAATTCTCAAACTTAGGTCAAAAAAGCCATTTAAGCCTTTTCACAGTGAGATCTATGCGATATGGCCGAGAAATGTAATATTGATGTTAACTCCCAAACCGCTGCGCAGAAGTCAACCAAACTTCACCCAATAGTGTATTGTATCACAATCTAGTAGTTACATTTGAAAATTTTGTTCTAGGAAATTTTGTTTGAGCGCAATCATCAAACTTAATTAAAAAAGTCATTTAAGCCTTTTCACAGTGAGATCTATGCGATATGGCCGAGAAATGTAATTTTGATGTTAACTCCCAAACCGCTGCGCAGAAGTCAACCAAACTTCACCCATTAGTGTATTTTATCACAATCTAGTAGTTACATGTGGAAATTTGGTTCTAGGACATTTGATTTGAGCGCAATCCTCAAACTTAGGTCAAAAAAGCCATTTAAGCCTTTTCACAGTGAGATCTATGCGATATGGCCGAGAAATGTAATTTTGATGTTCACTCCCAAACCGCTGCGCAGAAGTCAACCAAACTTCACCCAATAGTGTATTGTATCACAATCTAGTAGTTACATTTGAAAATTTTGTTCTAGGAAATTTTGTTTGAGCGCAATCATCAAACTTAATTAAAAAAGTCATTTAAGCCTTTTCACAGTGAGATCTATGCGATATGGCCGAGAAATGTAATTTTGATGTTAACTCCCAAACCGCTGCGCAGAAGTCAACCAAACTTCACCCATTAGTGTATTTTATCACAATCTAGTAGTTACATGTGGAAATTTGGTTCTAGGACATTTGATTTGAGCGCAATCCTCAAACTTAGGTCAAAAAAGCCATTTAAGCCTTTTCACAGTGAGATCTATGCGATATGGCCGAGAAATGTAATTTTGATGTTAACTCCCAAACCGCTGCGCAGAAGTCAACCAAACTTCACCCAATAGTGTATTGTATCACATTCTAGTAGTTACATTTGAAAATTTCGTTCTAGGACATTTGGTTTGAGCGCAATCCTCAAACTTAGGTCAAAAAAGCCATTTAAGCCTTTTCACAGTGAGATCTATGCGATATGGCCGAGAGATGTAATTTTGATGATAACTCCCAAACCGCTGCGCAGAAGTCAACCAAACTTCACCCAATAGTGTATTGTATCACAATCTAGTAGTTACATTTGAAAATTTTGTTCTAGGACATTTTGTTTGAACGCAATCATCAAACTTAATTAAAAAAGTCATTTAAGCCTTTTCACAGTGAGATCTATGCGATATGGCCGAGAAATGTAATTTTGATGTTAACTCCCAAACCGCTGCGCAGAAGTCAACCAAACTTCACCCAATAGTGTATTGTATCACAATCTAGTAGTTACATTTGAAAATTTTGTTCTAGGACATTTGGTTTGAGCGCAATCCTCAAACTTAGGTCAAAAAAGCCATTTAAGCCTTTTCACAGTGAGATCTATGCGATATGGCCGAGAAATGTAATTTTGATGTTAACTCCCAAACCGCTGCGCAGAAGTCAACCAAACTTCACCCAATAGTGTATTGTATCACATTCTAGTAGTTACATTTGAAAATTTCGTTCTAGGAAATTTTGTTTGAGCGCAATCATCAAACTTAATTAAAAAAGTCATTTAAGCCTTTTCACAGTGAGATCTATGCGATATGGCCGAGAAATGTAATTTTGATGTTAACTCCCAAACCGCTGCGCAGAAGTCAACCAAACTTCACCCATTAGTGTATTTTATCACAATCTAGTAGTTACATGTGGAAATTTGGTTCTAGGACATTTGATTTGAGCGCAAACCTCAAACTTAGGTCAAAAAAGCCATTTAAGCCTTTTCACAGTGAGATCTATGCGATATGGCCGAGAAATGTAATTTTGATGTTAACTCCCAAACCGCTGCGCAGAAGTCAACCAAACTTCACCCAATAGTGTATTGTATCACAATCTAGTAGTTACATTTAAAAATTTTGTTCTAGGACATTTTGTTTGAACGCAATCATCAAACTTAATTAAAAAAGTCATTTAAGCCTTTTCACAGTGAGATCTATGCGATATGGCCGAGAAATGTAATTTTGATGTTAACTCCCAAACCGCTGCGCAGAAGTCAACCAAACTTCACCCAATAGTGTATTGTATCACAATCTAGTAGTTACATTTAAAAGTTTTGTTCTAGGACATTTTGTTTGAACGCAATCATCAAACTTAATTAAAAAAGTCATTTAAGCCTTTTCACAGTGAGATCTATGCGATATGGCCGAGAAATGTAATTTTGATGTTAACTCCCAAACCGCTGCGCAGAAGTCAACCAAACTTCACCCATTAGTGTATTGTATCACAATCTAGTAGTTACATGTGGAAATTTGGTTATAGGACATTTGATTTGAGCGCAATCCTCAAACTTAGGTCAAAAAAGCCATTTAAGCCTTTTCACAGTGAGATCTATGCGATATGGCCGAGAAATGTAATTTTGATGTTAACTCCCAAACCGCTGCGCAGAAGTCAACCAAACTTCACCCAATAGTGTATTGTATCACAATCTAGTAGTTACATTTGAAAATTTTGTTCTAGGAAATATTGTTTGAGCGCAATCATCAAACTTAATTAAAAAAGTCATTTAAGCCTTTTCACAGTGAGATCTATGCGATATGGCCGAGAAATGTAATTTTGATGTTAACTCCCAAACCGCTGCGCAGAAGTCAACCAAACTTCACCCATTAGTGTATTTTATCACAATCTAGTAGTTACATGTGGAAATTTGGTTCTAGGACATTTGATTTGAGCGCAATCCTCAAACTTAGGTCAAAAAAGCCATTTAAGCCTTTTCACAGTGAGATCTATGCGATATGGCCGAGAAATGTAATTTTGATGTTAACTCCCAAACCGCTGCGCAGAAGTCAACCAAACTTCACCCAATAGTGTATTGTATCACATTCTAGTAGTTACATTTGAAAATTTCGTTCTAGGACATTTGGTTTGAGCGCAATCCTCAAACTTAGGTCAAAAAAGCCATTTAAGCCTTTTCACAGTGAGATCTATGCGATATGGCCGAGAAATGTAATTTTGATGTTAACTCCCAAACCGCTGCGCAGAAGTCAACCAAACTTCACCCAATAGTGTATTGTATCACAATCTAGTAGTTACATTTGAAAATTTTGTTCTAGGACATTTTGTTTGAACGCAATCATCAAACTTAATTAAAAAAGTCATTTAAGCCTTTTCACAGTGAGATCTATGCGATATGGCCGAGAAATGTAATTTTGATGTTAACTCCCAAACCGCTGCGCAGAAGTCAACCAAACTTCACCCAATAGTGTATTGTATCACAATCTAGTAGTTACATTTGAAAATTTTGTTCTAGGACATTTTGTTTGAGCGCAATCCTCAAACTTAGGTCAAAAAAGCCATTTAAGCCTTTTCACAGTGAGATCTATGCGATATGGCCGAGAAATGTAATTTTGATGTTAACTCCCAAACCGCTGCGCAGAAGTCAACCAAACTTCACCCAATAGTGTATTGTATCACAATCTAGTAGTTACATTTGAAAATTTTGTTCTAGGACATTTTGTTTGAACGCAATCATCAAACTTAATTAAAAAAGTCATTTAAGCCTTTTCACAGTGAGATCTATGCGATATGGCCGAGAAATGTAATTTTGATGTTAACTCCCAAACCGCTGCGCAGAAGTCAACCAAACTTCACCCAATAGTGTATTGTATCACAATCTAGTAGTTACATTTGAAAATTTTGTTCTAGGACATTTTGTTTGAACGCAATCATCAAACTTAATTAAAAAAGTCATTTAAGCCTTTTCACAGTGAGATCTATGCGATATGGCCGAGAAATGTAATTTTGATGTTAACTCCCAAACCGCTGCGCAGAAGTCAACCAAACTTCACCCATTAGTGTATTTTATCACAATCTAGTAGTTACATGTGGAAATTTGGTTCTAGGACATTTGATTTGAGCGCAATCCTCAAACTTAGGTCAAAAAAGCCATTTAAGCCTTTTCACAGTGAGATCTATGCGATATGGCCGAGAAATGTAATTTTGATGTTAACTCCCAAACCGCTGCGCAGAAGTCAACCAAACTTCACCCAATAGTGTATTGTATCACAATCTAGTAGTTACATTTGAAAATTTTGTTCTAGGACATTTTGTTTGAACGCAATCATCAAACTTAATTAAAAAAGTCATTTAAGCCTTTTCACAGTGAGATCTATGCGATATGGCCGAGAAATGTAATTTTGATGTTAACTCCCAAACCGCTGCGCAGAAGTCAACCAAACTTCACCCAATAGTGTATTGTATCACAATCTAGTAGTTACATTTGAAAATTTTGTTCTAGGAAATTTTGTTTGAGCGCAATCATCAAACTTAATTAAAAAAGTCATTTAAGCCTTTTCACAGTGAGATCTATGCGATATGGCCGAGAAATGTAATTTTGATGTTAACTCCCAAACCGCTGCGCAGAAGTCAACCAAACTTCACCCATTAGTGTATTTTATCACAATCTAGTAGTTACATGTGGAAATTTGGTTCTAGGACATTTGATTTGAGCGCAATCCTCAAACTTAGGTCAAAAAAGCCATTTAAGCCTTTTCACAGTGAGATCTATGCGATATGGCCGAGAAATGTAATTTTGATGTTCACTCCCAAACCGCTGCGCAGAAGTCAACCAAACTTCACCCAATAGTGTATTGTATCACAATCTAGTAGTTACATTTGAAAATTTTGTTCTAGGAAATTTTGTTTGAGCGCAATCATCAAACTTAATTAAAAAAGTCATTTAAGCCTTTTCACAGTGAGATCTATGCGATATGGCCGAGAAATGTAATTTTGATGTTAACTCCCAAACCGCTGCGCAGAAGTCAACCAAACTTCACCCATTAGTGTATTTTATCACAATCTAGTAGTTACATGTGGAAATTTGGTTCTAGGACATTTGATTTGAGCGCAATCCTCAAACTTAGGTCAAAAAAGCCATTTAAGCCTTTTCACAGTGAGATCTATGCGATATGGCCGAGAAATGTAATTTTGATGTTAACTCCCAAACCGCTGCGCAGAAGTCAACCAAACTTCACCCAATAGTGTATTGTATCACATTCTAGTAGTTACATTTGAAAATTTCGTTCTAGGACATTTGGTTTGAGCGCAATCCTCAAACTTAGGTCAAAAAAGCCATTTAAGCCTTTTCACAGTGAGATCTATGCGATATGGCCGAGAAATGTAATTTTGATGATAACTCCCAAACCGCTGCGCAGAAGTCAACCAAACTTCACCCAATAGTGTATTGTATCACAATCTAGTAGTTACATTTGAAAATTTTGTTCTAGGACATTTTGTTTGAACGCAATCATCAAACTTAATTAAAAAAGTCATTTAAGCCTTTTCACAGTGAGATCTATGCGATATGGCCGAGAAATGTAATTTTGATGTTAACTCCCAAACCGCTGCGCAGAAGTCAACCAAACTTCACCCAATAGTGTATTGTATCACAATCTAGTAGTTACATTTGAAAATTTTGTTCTAGGACATTTGGTTTGAGCGCAATCCTCAAACTTAGGTCAAAAAAGCCATTTAAGCCTTTTCACAGTGAGATCTATGCGATATGGCCGAGAAATGTAATTTTGATGTTAACTCCCAAACCGCTGCGCAGAAGTCAACCAAACTTCACCCAATAGTGTATTGTATCACATTCTAGTAGTTACATTTGAAAATTTCGTTCTAGGAAATTTTTTTTGAGCGCAATCATCAAACTTAATTAAAAAAGTCATTTAAGCCTTTTCACAGTGAGATCTATGCGATATGGCCGAGAAATGTAATTTTGATGTTAACTCCCAAACCGCTGCGCAGAAGTCAACCAAACTTCACCCATTAGTGTATTTTATCACAATCTAGTAGTTACATGTGGAAATTTGGTTCTAGGACATTTGATTTGAGCGCAATCCTCAAACTTAGGTCAAAAAAGCCATTTAAGCCTTTTCACAGTGAGATCTATGCGATATGGCCGAGAAATGTAATTTTGATGTTAACTCCCAAACCGCTGCGCAGAAGTCAACCAAACTTCACCCAATAGTGTATTGTATCACAATCTAGTAGTTACATTTGAAAATTTTGTTCTAGGACATTTTGTTTGAACGCAATCATCAAACTTAATTAAAAAAGTCATTTAAGCCTTTTCACAGTGAGATCTATGCGATATGGCCGAGAAATGTAATTTTGATGTTAACTCCCAAACCGCTGCGCAGAAGTCAACCAAACTTCACCCAATAGTGTATTGTATCACAATCTAGTAGTTACATTTGAAAATTTTGTTCTAGGAAATTTTGTTTGAGCGCAATCATCAAACTTAATTAAAAAAGTCATTTAAGCCTTTTCACAGTGAGATCTATGCGATATGGCCGAGAAATGTAATTTTGATGTTAACTCCCAAACCGCTGCGCAGAAGTCAACCAAACTTCACCCATTAGTGTATTTTATCACAATCTAGTAGTTACATGTGGAAATTTGGTTCTAGGACATTTGATTTGAGCGCAATCCTCAAACTTAGGTCAAAAAAGCCATTTAAGCCTTTTCACAGTGAGATCTATGCGATATGGCCGAGAAATGTAATTTTGATGTTCACTCCCAAACCGCTGCGCAGAAGTCAACCAAACTTCACCCAATAGTGTATTGTATCACAATCTAGTAGTTACATTTGAAAATTTTGTTCTAGGAAATTTTGTTTGAGCGCAATCATCAAACTTAATTAAAAAAGTCATTTAAGCCTTTTCACAGTGAGATCTATGCGATATGGCCGAGAAATGTAATTTTGATGTTAACTCCCAAACCGCTGCGCAGAAGTCAACCAAACTTCACCCATTAGTGTATTTTATCACAATCTAGTAGTTACATGTGGAAATTTGGTTCTAGGACATTTGATTTGAGCGCAATCCTCAAACTTAGGTCAAAAAAGCCATTTAAGCCTTTTCACAGTGAGATCTATGCGATATGGCCGAGAAATGTAATTTTGATGTTAACTCCCAAACCGCTGCGCAGAAGTCAACCAAACTTCACCCAATAGTGTATTGTATCACATTCTAGTAGTTACATTTGAAAATTTCGTTCTAGGACATTTGGTTTGAGCGCAATCCTCAAACTTAGGTCAAAAAAGCCATTTAAGCCTTTTCACAGTGAGATCTATGCGATATGGCCGAGAAATGTAATTTTGATGATAACTCCCAAACCGCTGCGCAGAAGTCAACCAAACTTCACCCAATAGTGTATTGTATCACAATCTAGTAGTTACATTTGAAAATTTTGTTCTAGGACATTTTGTTTGAACGCAATCATCAAACTTAATTAAAAAAGTCATTTAAGCCTTTTCACAGTGAGATCTATGCGATATGGCCGAGAAATGTAATTTTGATGTTAACTCCCAAACCGCTGCGCAGAAGTCAACCAAACTTCACCCAATAGTGTATTGTATCACAATCTAGTAGTTACATTTGAAAATTTTGTTCTAGGACATTTGGTTTGAGCGCAATCCTCAAACTTAGGTCAAAAAAGCCATTTAAGCCTTTTCACAGTGAGATCTATGCGATATGGCCGAGAAATGTAATTTTGATGTTAACTCCCAAACCGCTGCGCAGAAGTCAACCAAACTTCACCCAATAGTGTATTGTATCACATTCTAGTAGTTACATTTGAAAATTTCGTTCTAGGAAATTTTGTTTGAGCGCAATCATCAAACTTAATTAAAAAAGTCATTTAAGCCTTTTCACAGTGAGATCTATGCGATATGGCCGAGAAATGTAATTTTGATGTTAACTCCCAAACCGCTGCGCAGAAGTCAACCAAACTACACCCATTAGTGTATTTTATCACAATCTAGTAGTTACATGTGGAAATTTGGTTCTAGGACATTTGATTTGAGCGCAAACCTCAAACTTAGGTCAAAAAAGCCATTTAAGCCTTTTCACAGTGAGATCTATGCGATATGGCCGAGAAATGTAATTTTGATGTTAACTCCCAAACCGCTGCGCAGAAGTCAACCAAACTTCACCCAATAGTGTATTGTATCACAATCTAGTAGTTACATTTAAAAATTTTGTTCTAGGACATTTTGTTTGAACGCAATCATCAAACTTAATTAAAAAAGTCATTTAAGCCTTTTCACAGTGAGATCTATGCGATATGGCCGAGAAATGTAATTTTGATGTTAACTCCCAAACCGCTGCGCAGAAGTCAACCAAACTTCACCCAATAGTGTATTGTATCACAATCTAGTAGTTACATTTAAAAATTTTGTTCTAGGACATTTTGTTTGAACGCAATCATCAAACTTAATTAAAAAAGTCATTTAAGCCTTTTCACAGTGAGATCTATGCGATATGGCCGAGAAATGTAATTTTGATGTTAACTCCCAAACCGCTGCGCAGAAGTCAACCAAACTTCACCCATTAGTGTATTGTATCACAATCTAGTAGTTACATGTGGAAATTTGGTTATAGGACATTTGATTTGAGCGCAATCCTCAAACTTAGGTCAAAAAAGCCATTTAAACCTTTTCACAGTGAGATCTATGCGATATGGCCGAGAAATGTAATTTTGATGTTAACTCCCAAACCGCTGCGCAGAAGTCAACCAAACTTCACCCAATAGTGTATTGTATCACAATCTAGTAGTTACATTTGAAAATTTTGTTCTAGGAAATTTTGTTTGAGCGCAATCATCAAACTTAATTAAAAAAGTCATTTAAGCCTTTTCACAGTGAGATCTATGCGATATGGCCGAGAAATGTAATTTTGATGTTAACTCCCAAACCGCTGCGCAGAAGTCAACCAAACTTCACCCATTAGTGTATTTTATCACAATCTAGTAGTTACATGTGGAAATTTGGTTCTAGGACATTTGATTTGAGCGCAATCCTCAAACTTAGGTCAAAAAAGCCATTTAAGCCTTTTCACAGTGAGATCTATGCGATATGGCCGAGAAATGTAATTTTGATGTTAACTCCCAAACCGCTGCGCAGAAGTCAACCAAACTTCACCCAATAGTGTATTGTATCACATTCTAGTAGTTACATTTGAAAATTTCGTTCTAGGACATTTGGTTTGAGCGCAATCCTCAAACTTAGGTCAAAAAAGCCATTTAAGCCTTTTCACAGTGAGATCTATGCGATATGGCCGAGAAATGTAATTTTGATGTTAACTCCCAAACCGCTGCGCAGAAGTCAACCAAACTTCACCCAATAGTGTATTGTATCACAATCTAGTAGTTACATTTGAAAATTTTGTTCTAGGACATTTTGTTTGAACGCAATCATCAAACTTAATTAAAAAAGTCATTTAAGCCTTTTCACAGTGAGATCTATGCGATATGGCCGAGAAATGTAATTTTGATGTTAACTCCCAAACCGCTGCGCAGAAGTCAACCAAACTTCACCCAATAGTGTATTGTATCACAATCTAGTAGTTACATTTGAAAATTTTGTTCTAGGACATTTTGTTTGAGCGCAATCCTCAAACTTAGGTCAAAAAAGCCATTTAAGCCTTTTCACAGTGAGATCTATGCGATATGGCCGAGAAATGTAATTTTGATGTTAACTCCCAAACCGCTGCGCAGAAGTCAACCAAACTTCACCCAATAGTGTATTGTATCACAATCTAGTAGTTACATTTGAAAATTTTGTTCTAGGACATTTTGTTTGAACGCAATCATCAAACTTAATTAAAAAAGTCATTTAAGCCTTTTCACAGTGAGATCTATGCGATATGGCCGAGAAATGTAATTTTGATGTTAACTCCCAAACCGCTGCGCAGAAGTCAACCAAACTTCACCCAATAGTGTATTGTATCACAATCTAGTAGTTACATTTGAAAATTTTGTTCTAGGACATTTTGTTTGAACGCAATCATCAAACTTAATTAAAAAAGTCATTTAAGCCTTTTCACAGTGAGATCTATGCGATATGGCCGAGAAATGTAATTTTGATGTTAACTCCCAAACCGCTGCGCAGAAGTCAACCAAACTTCACCCAATAGTGTATTGTATCACAATCTAGTAGTTACATTTGAAAATTTTGTTCTAGGACATTTTGTTTGAGCGCAATCCTCAAACTTAGGTCAAAAAAGCCATTTAAGCCTTTTCACAGTGAGATCTATGCGATATGGCCGAGAAATGTAATTTTGATGTTAACTCCCAAACCGCTGCGCAGAAGTCAACCAAACTTCACCCAATAGTGTATTGTATCACAATCTAGTAGTTACATTTGAAAATTTTGTTCTAGGACATTTTGTTTGAACGCAATCATCAAACTTAATTAAAAAAGTCATTTAAGCCTTTTCACAGTGAGATCTATGCGATATGGCCGAGAAATGTAATTTTGATGTTAACTCCCAAACCGCTGCGCAGAAGTCAACCAAACTTCACCCAATAGTGTATTGTATCACAATCTAGTAGTTACATTTGAAAATTTTGTTCTAGGAAATTTTGTTTGAGCGCAATCATCAAACTTAATTAAAAAAGTCATTTAAGCCTTTTCACAGTGAGATCTATGCGATATGGCCGAGAAATGTAATTTTGATGTTAACTCCCAAACCGCTGCGCAGAAGTCAACCAAACTTCACCCATTAGTGTATTTTATCACAATCTAGTAGTTACATGTGGAAATTTGGTTCTAGGACATTTGATTTGAGCGCAATCCTCAAACTTAGGTCAAAAAAGCCATTTAAGCCTTTTCACAGTGAGATCTATGCGATATGGCCGAGAAATGTAATTTTGATGTTCACTCCCAAACCGCTGCGCAGAAGTCAACCAAACTTCACCCAATAGTGTATTGTATCACAATCTAGTAGTTACATTTGAAAATTTTGTTCTAGGAAATTTTGTTTGAGCGCAATCATCAAACTTAATTAAAAAAGTCATTTAAGCCTTTTCACAGTGAGATCTATGCGATATGGCCGAGAAATGTAATTTTGATGTTAACTCCCAAACCGCTGCGCAGAAGTCAACCAAACTTCACCCATTAGTGTATTTTATCACAATCTAGTAGTTACATGTGGAAATTTGGTTCTAGGACATTTGATTTGAGCGCAATCCTCAAACTTAGGTCAAAAAAGCCATTTAAGCCTTTTCACAGTGAGATCTATGCGATATGGCCGAGAAATGTAATTTTGATGTTAACTCCCAAACCGCTGCGCAGAAGTCAACCAAACTTCACCCAATAGTGTATTGTATCACATTCTAGTAGTTACATTTGAAAATTTCGTTCTAGGACATTTGGTTTGAGCGCAATCCTCAAACTTAGGTCAAAAAAGCCATTTAAGCCTTTTCACAGTGAGATCTATGCGATATGGCCGAGAAATGTAATTTTGATGATAACTCCCAAACCGCTGCGCAGAAGTCAACGAAACTTCACCCAATAGTGTATTGTATCACAATCTAGTAGTTACATTTGAAAATTTTGTTCTAGGACATTTTGTTTGAACGCAATCATCAAACTTAATTAAAAAAGTCATTTAAGCCTTTTCACAGTGAGATCTATGCGATATGGCCGAGAAATGTAATTTTGATGTTAACTCCCAAACCGCTGCGCAGAAGTCAACCAAACTTCACCCAATAGTGTATTGTATCACAATCTAGTAGTTACATTTGAAAATTTTGTTCTAGGACATTTTGTTTGAGCGCAATCCTCAAACTTAGGTCAAAAAAGCCATTAAAGCCTTTTCACAGTGAGATCTATGCAATATGGCCGAGAAATGTAATTTTGATGTTAACTCCCAAACCGCTGCGCAGAAGTCAACCAAACTTCACCCAATAGTGTATTCTATCACAATCTAGTAGTTACATTTGAAAATTTTGTTCTAGGACATTTTGTTTGAACGCAATCATCAAACTTAATTAAAAAAGTCATTTAAGCCTTTTCACAGTGAGATCTATGCGATATGGCCGAGAAATGTAATTTTGATGTTAACTCCCAAACCGCTGCGCAGAAGTCAACCAAACTTCACCCAATAGTGTATTGTATCACAATCTAGTAGTTACATTTGAAAATTTTGTTCTAGGAAATTTTGTTTGAGCGCAATCATCAAACTTAATTAAAAAAGTCATTTAAGCCTTTTCACAGTGAGATCTATGCGATATGGCCGAGAAATGTAATTTTGATGTTAACTCCCAAACCGCTGCGCAGAAGTCAACCAAACTTCACCCATTAGTGTATTTTATCACAATCTAGTAGTTACATGTGGAAATTTGGTTCTGGGACATTTGATTTGAGCGCAATCTTCAAACTTAGGTCAAAAAAGCCATTTAAGCCTTTTCACAGTGAGATCTATGCGATATGGCCGAGAAATGTAATTTTGATGTTAACTCCCAAACCGCTGCGCAGAAGTCAACCAAACTTCACCCAATAGTGTATTGTATCACAATCTAGTAGTTACATTTAAAAATTTTGTTCTAGGACATTTTGTTTGAACGCAATCATCAAACTTAATTAAAAAAGTCATTTAAGCCTTTTCACAGTGAGATCTATGCGATATGGCCGAGAAATGTAATTTTGATGTTAACTCCCAAACCGCTGCGCAGAAGTCAACCAAACTTCACCCATTAGTGTATTGTATCACAATCTAGTAGTTACATGTGGAAATTTGGTTATAGGACATTTGATTTGAGCGCAATTCTCAAACTTAGGTCAAAAAAGCCATTTAAGCCTTTTCACAGTGAGATCTATGCGATATGGCCGAGAAATGTAATATTGATGTTAACTCCCAAACCGCTGCGCAGAAGTCAACCAAACTTCACCCAATAGTGTATTGTATCACAATCTAGTAGTTACATGTGGAAATTTGGTTCTGGGACATTTGATTTGAACGCAATCATCAAACTTAATTAAAAAAGTCATTTAAGCCTTTTCACAGTGAGATCTATGCGATATGGCCGAGAAATGTAATTTTGATGTTAACTCCCAAACCGCTGCGCAGAAGTCAACCAAACTTCACCCAATAGTGTATTGTATCACAATCTAGTAGTTACATTTGAAAATTTTGTTCTAGGACATTTTGTTTGAGCGCAATCCTCAAACTTAGGTCAAAAAAGCCATTAAAGCCTTTTCACAGTGAGATCTATGCAATATGGCCGAGAAATGTAATTTTGATGTTAACTCCCAAACCGCTGCGCAGAAGTCAACCAAACTTCACCCAATAGTGTATTCTATCACAATCTAGTAGTTACATTTGAAAATTTTGTTCTAGGACATTTTGTTTGAACGCAATCATCAAACTTAATTAAAAAAGTCATTTAAGCCTTTTCACAGTGAGATCTATGCGATATGGCCGAGAAATGTAATTTTGATGATAACTCCCAAACCGCTGCGCAGAAGTCAACGAAACTTCACCCAATAGTGTATTGTATCACAATCTAGTAGTTACATTTGAAAATTTTGTTCTAGGACATTTTGTTTGAACGCAATCATCAAACTTAATTAAAAAAGTCATTTAAGCCTTTTCACAGTGAGATCTATGCGATATGGCCGAGAAATGTAATTTTGATGTTAACTCCCAAACCGCTGCGCAGAAGTCAACCAAACTTCACCCAATAGTGTATTGTATCACAATCTAGTAGTTACATTTGAAAATTTTGTTCTAGGACATTTTGTTTGAGCGCAATCCTCAAACTTAGGTCAAAAAAGCCATTAAAGCCTTTTCACAGTGAGATCTATGCAATATGGCCGAGAAATGTAATTTTGATGTTAACTCCCAAACCGCTGCGCAGAAGTCAACCAAACTTCACCCAATAGTGTATTCTATCACAATCTAGTAGTTACATTTGAAAATTTTGTTCTAGGACATTTTGTTTGAACGCAATCATCAAACTTAATTAAAAAAGTCATTTAAGCCTTTTCACAGTGAGATCTATGCGATATGGCCGAGAAATGTAATTTTGATGTTAACTCCCAAACCGCTGCGCAGAAGTCAACCAAACTTCACCCAATAGTGTATTGTATCACAATCTAGTAGTTACATTTGAAAATTTTGTTCTAGGAAATTTTGTTTGAGCGCAATCATCAAACTTAATTAAAAAAGTCATTTAAGCCTTTTCACAGTGAGATCTATGCGATATGGCCGAGAAATGTAATTTTGATGTTAACTCCCAAACCGCTGCGCAGAAGTCAACCAAACTTCACCCATTAGTGTATTTTATCACAATCTAGTAGTTACATGTGGAAATTTGGTTCTGGGACATTTGATTTGAGCGCAATCCTCAAACTTAGGTCAAAAAAGCCATTTAAGCCTTTTCACAGTGAGATCTATGCGATATGGCCGAGAAATGTAATTTTGATGTTAACTCCCAAACCGCTGCGCAGAAGTCAACCAAACTTCACCCAATAGTGTATTGTATCACAATCTAGTAGTTACATTTAAAAATTTTGTTCTAGGACATTTTGTTTGAACGCAATCATCAAACTTAATTAAAAAAGTCATTTAAGCCTTTTCACAGTGAGATCTATGCGATATGGCCGAGAAATGTAATTTTGATGTTAACTCCCAAACCGCTGCGCAGAAGTCAACCAAACTTCACCCATTAGTGTATTGTATCACAATCTAGTAGTTACATGTGGAAATTTGGTTATAGGACATTTGATTTGAGCGCAATTCTCAAACTTAGGTCAAAAAAGCCATTTAAGCCTTTTCACAGTGAGATCTATGCGATATGGCCGAGAAATGTAATATTGATGTTAACTCCCAAACCGCTGCGCAGAAGTCAACCAAACTTCACCCAATAGTGTATTGTATCACAATCTAGTAGTTACATTTGAAAATTTTGTTCTAGGAAATTTTGTTTGAGCGCAATCATCAAACTTAATTAAAAAAGTCATTTAAGCCTTTTCACAGTGAGATCTATGCGATATGGCCGAGAAATGTAATTTTGATGTTAACTCCCAAACCGCTGCGCAGAAGTCAACCAAACTTCACCCAATAGTGTATTGTATCACAATCTAGTAGTTACATTTGAAAATTTTGTTCTAGGACATTTTGTTTGAGCGCAATCCTCAAACTTAGGTCAAAAAAGCCATTTAAGCCTTTTCACAGTGAGATCTATGCGATATGGCCGAGAAATGTAATTTTGATGTTAACTCCCAAACCGCTGCGCAGAAGTCAACCAAACTTCACCCAATAGTGTATTGTATCACAATCTAGTAGTTACATTTGAAAATTTTGTTCTAGGACATTTTGTTTGAACGCAATCATCAAACTTAATTAAAAAAGTCATTTAAGCCTTTTCACAGTGAGATCTATGCGATATGGCCGAGAAATGTAATTTTGATGTTAACTCCCAAACCGCTGCGCAGAAGTCAACCAAACTTCACCCAATAGTGTATTGTATCACAATCTAGTAGTTACATTTGAAAATTTTGTTCTAGGAAATTTTGTTTGAGCGCAATCATCAAACTTAATTAAAAAAGTCATTTAAGCCTTTTCACAGTGAGATCTATGCGATATGGCCGAGAAATGTAATTTTGATGTTAACTCCCAAACCGCTGCGCAGAAGTCAACCAAACTTCACCCATTAGTGTATTTTATCACAATCTAGTAGTTACATGTGGAAATTTGGTTCTAGGACATTTGATTTGAGCGCAATCCTCAAACTTAGGTCAAAAAAGCCATTTAAGCCTTTTCACAGTGAGATCTATGCGATATGGCCGAGAAATGTAATTTTGATGTTCACTCCCAAACCGCTGCGCAGAAGTCAACCAAACTTCACCCAATAGTGTATTGTATCACAATCTAGTAGTTACATTTGAAAATTTTGTTCTAGGAAATTTTGTTTGAGCGCAATCATCAAACTTAATTAAAAAAGTCATTTAAGCCTTTTCACAGTGAGATCTATGCGATATGGCCGAGAAATGTAATTTTGATGTTAACTCCCAAACCGCTGCGCAGAAGTCAACCAAACTTCACCCATTAGTGTATTTTATCACAATCTAGTAGTTACATGTGGAAATTTGGTTCTAGGACATTTGATTTGAGCGCAATCCTCAAACTTAGGTCAAAAAAGCCATTTAAGCCTTTTCACAGTGAGATCTATGCGATATGGCCGAGAAATGTAATTTTGATGTTAACTCCCAAACCGCTGCGCAGAAGTCAACCAAACTTCACCCAATAGTGTATTGTATCACATTCTAGTAGTTACATTTGAAAATTTCGTTCTAGGACATTTGGTTTGAGCGCAATCCTCAAACTTAGGTCAAAAAAGCCATTTAAGCCTTTTCACAGTGAGATCTATGCGATATGGCCGAGAAATGTAATTTTGATGATAACTCCCAAACCGCTGCGCAGAAGTCAACGAAACTTCACCCAATAGTGTATTGTATCACAATCTAGTAGTTACATTTGAAAATTTTGTTCTAGGACATTTTGTTTGAACGCAATCATCAAACTTAATTAAAAAAGTCATTTAAGCCTTTTCACAGTGAGATCTATGCGATATGGCCGAGAAATGTAATTTTGATGTTAACTCCCAAACCGCTGCGCAGAAGTCAACCAAACTTCACCCAATAGTGTATTGTATCACAATCTAGTAGTTACATTTGAAAATTTTGTTCTAGGACATTTTGTTTGAGCGCAATCCTCAAACTTAGGTCAAAAAAGCCATTAAAGCCTTTTCACAGTGAGATCTATGCGATATGGCCGAGAAATGTAATTTTGATGTTAACTCCCAAACCGCTGCGCAGAAGTCAACCAAACTTCACCCAATAGTGTATTCTATCATAATCTAGTAGTTACATTTGAAAATTTTGTTCTAGGACATTTTGTTTGAACGCAATCATCAAACTTAATTAAAAAAGTCATTTAAGCCTTTTCACAGTGAGATCTATGCGATATGGCCGAGAAATGTAATTTTGATGTTAACTCCCAAACCGCTGCGCAGAAGTCAACCAAACTTCACCCAATAGTGTATTGTATCACAATCTAGTAGTTACATTTGAAAATTTTGTTCTAGGAAATTTTGTTTGAGCGCAATCATCAAACTTAATTAAAAAAGTCATTTAAGCCTTTTCACAGTGAGATCTATGCGATATGGCCGAGAAATGTAATTTTGATGTTAACTCCCAAACCGCTGCGCAGAAGTCAACCAAACTTCACCCATTAGTGTATTTTATCACAATCTAGTAGTTACATGTGGAAATTTGGTTCTGGGACATTTGATTTGAGCGCAATCCTCAAACTTAGGTCAAAAAAGCCATTTAAGCCTTTTCACAGTGAGATCTATGCGATATGGCCGAGAAATGTAATTTTGATGTTAACTCCCAAACCGCTGCGCAGAAGTCAACCAAACTTCACCCAATAGTGTATTGTATCACAATCTAGTAGTTACATTTAAAAATTTTGTTCTAGGACATTTTGTTTGAACGCAATCATCAAACTTAATTAAAAAAGTCATTTAAGCCTTTTCACAGTGAGATCTATGCGATATGGCCGAGAAATGTAATTTTGATGTTAACTCCCAAACCGCTGCGCAGAAGTCAACCAAACTTCACCCATTAGTGTATTGTATCACAATCTAGTAGTTACATGTGGAAATTTGGTTATAGGACATTTGATTTGAGCGCAATTCTCAAACTTAGGTCAAAAAAGCCATTTAAGCCTTTTCACAGTGAGATCTATGCGATATGGCCGAGAAATGTAATATTGATGTTAACTCCCAAACCGCTGCGCAGAAGTCAACCAAACTTCACCCAATAGTGTATTGTATCACAATCTAGTAGTTACATTTGAAAATTTTGTTCTAGGAAATTTTGTTTGAGCGCAATCATCAAACTTAATTAAAAAAGTCATTTAAGCCTTTTCACAGTGAGATCTATGCGATATGGCCGAGAAATGTAATTTTGATGTTAACTCCCAAACCGCTGCGCAGAAGTCAACCAAACTTCACCCATTAGTGTATTTTATCACAATCTAGTAGTTACATGTGGAAATTTGGTTCTAGGACATTTGATTTGAGCGCAATCCTCAAACTTAGGTCAAAAAAGCCATTTAAGCCTTTTCACAGTGAGATCTATGCGATATGGCCGAGAAATGTAATTTTGATGTTCACTCCCAAACCGCTGCGCAGAAGTCAACCAAACTTCACCCAATAGTGTATTGTATCACAATCTAGTAGTTACATTTGAAAATTTTGTTCTAGGAAATTTTGTTTGAGCGCAATCATCAAACTTAATTAAAAAAGTCATTTAAGCCTTTTCACAGTGAGATCTATGCGATATGGCCGAGAAATGTAATTTTGATGTTAACTCCCAAACCGCTGCGCAGAAGTCAACCAAACTTCACCCATTAGTGTATTTTATCACAATCTAGTAGTTACATGTGGAAATTTGGTTCTAGGACATTTGATTTGAGCGCAATCCTCAAACTTAGGTCAAAAAAGCCATTTAAGCCTTTTCACAGTGAGATCTATGCGATATGGCCGAGAAATGTAATTTTGATGTTAACTCCCAAACCGCTGCGCAGAAGTCAACCAAACTTCACCCAATAGTGTATTGTATCACAATCTAGTAGTTACATTTAAAAATTTTGTTCTAGGACATTTTGTTTGAACGCAATCATCAAACTTAATTAAAAAAGTCATTTAAGCCTTTTCACAGTGAGATCTATGCGATATGGCCGAGAAATGTAATTTTGATGTTAACTCCCAAACCGCTGCGCAGAAGTCAACCAAACTTCACCCATTAGTGTATTGTATCACAATCTAGTAGTTACATGTGGAAATTTGGTTATAGGACATTTGATTTGAGCGCAATCCTCAAACTTAGGTCAAAAAAGCCATTTAAGCCTTTTCACAGTGAGATCTATGCGATATGGCCGAGAAATGTAATTTTGATGTTCACTCCCAAACCGCTGCGCAGAAGTCAACCAAACTTCACCCAATAGTGTATTGTATCACAATCTAGTAGTTACATTTGAAAATTTTGTTCTAGGAAATTTTGTTTGAGCGCAATCATCAAACTTAATTAAAAAAGTCATTTAAGCCTTTTCACAGTGAGATCTATGCGATATGGCCGAGAAATGTAATTTTGATGTTAACTCCCAAACCGCTGCGCAGAAGTCAACCAAACTTCACCCATTAGTGTATTGTATCACAATCTAGTAGTTACAAATGGAAATTTGGTTCTAGGACAATTGATTTGAGCGCAATCCTCAAACTTAGGTCAAAAAAGCCATTTAAGCCTTTTCACAGTGAGATCTATGCGATATGGCCGAGAAATGTAATTTTGATGTTAACTCCCAAACCGCTGCGCAGAAGTCAACCAAACTTCACCCAATAGTGTATTGTATCACATTCTAGTAGTTACATTTGAAAATTTCGTTCTAGGACATTTGGTTTGAGCGCAATCCTCAAACTTAGGTCAAAAAAGCCATTTAAGCCTTTTCACAGTGAGATCTATGCGATATGGCCGAGAAATGTAATTTTGATGTTAACTCCCAAACCGCTGCGCAGAAGTCAACCAAACTTCACCCATTAGTGTATTTTATCACAATCTAGTAGTTACATGTGGAAATTTGGTTCTAGGACATTTGATTTGAGCGCAATCCTCAAACTTAGGTCAAAAAAGCCATTTAAGCCTTTTCACAGTGAGATCTATGCGATATGGCCGAGAAATGTAATTTTGATGTTCACTCCCAAACCGCTGCGCAGAAGTCAACCAAACTTCACCCAATAGTGTATTGTATCACAATCTAGTAGTTACATTTGAAAATTTTGTTCTAGGAAATTTTGTTTGAGCGCAATCATCAAACTTAATTAAAAAAGTCATTTAAGCCTTTTCACAGTGAGATCTATGCGATATGGCCGAGAAATGTAATTTTGATGTTAACTCCCAAACCGCTGCGCAGAAGTCAACCAAACTTCACCCATTAGTGTATTTTATCACAATCTAGTAGTTACATGTGGAAATTTGGTTCTAGGACATTTGATTTGAGCGCAATCCTCAAACTTAGGTCAAAAAAGCCATTTAAGCCTTTTCACAGTGAGATCTATGCGATATGGCCGAGAAATGTAATTTTGATGTTAACTCCCAAACCGCTGCGCAGAAGTCAACCAAACTTCACCCAATAGTGTATTGTATCACAATCTAGTAGTTACATTTAAAAATTTTGTTCTAGGACATTTTGTTTGAACGCAATCATCAAACTTAATTAAAAAAGTCATTTAAGCCTTTTCACAGTGAGATCTATGCGATATGGCCGAGAAATGTAATTTTGATGTTAACTCCCAAACCGCTGCGCAGAAGTCAACCAAACTTCACCCATTAGTGTATTGTATCACAATCTAGTAGTTACATGTGGAAATTTGGTTATAGGACATTTGATTTGAGCGCAATCCTCAAACTTAGGTCAAAAAAGCCATTTAAGCCTTTTCACAGTGAGATCTATGCGATATGGCCGAGAAATGTAATTTTGATGTTCACTCCCAAACCGCTGCGCAGAAGTCAACCAAACTTCACCCAATAGTGTATTGTATCACAATCTAGTAGTTACATTTGAAAATTTTGTTCTAGGAAATTTTGTTTGAGCGCAATCATCAAACTTAATTAAAAAAGTCATTTAAGCCTTTTCACAGTGAGATCTATGCGATATGGCCGAGAAATGTAATTTTGATGTTAACTCCCAAACCGCTGCGCAGAAGTCAACCAAACTTCACCCATTAGTGTATTGTATCACAATCTAGTAGTTACAAATGGAAATTTGGTTCTAGGACAATTGATTTGAGCGCAATCCTCAAACTTAGGTCAAAAAAGCCATTTAAGCCTTTTCACAGTGAGATCTATGCGATATGGCCGAGAAATGTAATTTTGATGTTAACTCCCAAACCGCTGCGCAGAAGTCAACCAAACTTCACCCAATAGTGTATTGTATCACATTCTAGTAGTTACATTTGAAAATTTCGTTCTAGGACATTTGGTTTGAGCGCAATCCTCAAACTTAGGTCAAAAAAGCCATTTAAGCCTTTTCACAGTGAGATCTATGCGATATGGCCGAGAAATGTAATTTTGATGTTAACTCCCAAACCGCTGCGCAGAAGTCAACCAAACTTCACCCAATAGTGTATTGTATCACAATCTAGTAGTTACATTTGAAAATTTTGTTCTAGGAAATTTTGTTTGAGCGCAATCATCAAACTTAATTAAAAAAGTCATTTAAGCCTTTTCACAGTGAGATCTATGCGATATGGCCGAGAAATGTAATTTTGATGTTAACTCCCAAACCGCTGCGCAGAAGTTAACCAAACTTCACCCATTAGTGTATTTTATCACAATCTAGTAGTTACATGTGGAAATTTGGTTCTAGGACATTTGATTTGAGCGCAATCCTCAAACTTAGGTCAAAAAAGCCATTTAAGCCTTTTCACAGTGAGATCTATGCGATATGGCCGAGAAATGTAATTTTGATGTTAACTCCCAAACCGCTGCGCAGAAGTCAACCAAACTTCACCCAATAGTGTATTGTATCACATTCTAGTAGTTACATTTGAAAATTTCGTTCTAGGACATTTGGTTTGAGCGCAATCCTCAAACTTAGGTCAAAAAAGCCATTTAAGCCTTTTCACAGTGAGATCTATGCGATATGGCCGAGAAATGTAATTTTGATGTTAACTCCCAAACCGCTGCGCAGAAGTCAACCAAACTTCACCCAATAGTGTATTGTATCACAATCTAGTAGTTACATTTGAAAATTTTGTTCTAGGAAATTTTGTTTGAGCGCAATCGTCAAACTTAGGTCAAAAAAGCCATTTAAGCCTTTTCACAGTGAGATCTATGCGATATGGCCGAGAAATGTAATTTTGATGTTAACTCCCAAACCGCTGCGCAGAAGTCAACCAAACTTCACCCAATAGTGTATTGTATCACAATCTAGTAGTTACATTTAAAAATTTTGTTCTAGGACATTTTGTTTGAACGCAATCATCAAACTTAATTAAAAAAGTCATTTAAGCCTTTTCACAGTGAGATCTATGCGATATGGCCGAGAAATGTAATTTTGATGTTAACTCCCAAACCGCTGCGCAGAAGTCAACCAAACTTCACCCATTAGTGTATTGTATCACAATCTAGTAGTTACATGTGGAAATTTGGTTATAGGACATTTGATTTGAGCGCAATCCTCAAACTTAGGTCAAAAAAGCCATTTAAGCCTTTTCACAGTGAGATCTATGCGATATGGCCGAGAAATGTAATTTTGATGTTAACTCCCAAACCGCTGCGCAGAAGTCAACCAAACTTCACCCAATAGTGTATTGTATCACAATCTAGTAGTTACATTTGAAAATTTTGTTCTAGGAAATTTTGTTTGAGCGCAATCATCAAACTTAATTAAAAAAGTCATTTAAGCCTTTTCACAGTGAGATCTATGCGATATGGCCGAGAAATGTAATTTTGATGTTAACTCCCAAACCGCTGCGCAGAAGTCAACCAAACTTCACCCATTAGTGTATTTTATCACAATCTAGTAGTTACATGTGGAAATTTGGTTCTAGGACATTTGATTTGAGCGCAATCCTCAAACTTAGGTCAAAAAAGCCATTTAAGCCTTTTCACAGTTAGATCTATGCGATATGGCCGAGAAATGTAATTTTGATGTTAACTCCCAAACCGCTGCGCAGAAGTCAACCAAACTTCACCCAATAGTGTATTGTATCACATTCTAGTAGTTACATTTGAAAATTTCGTTCTAGGACATTTGGTTTGAGCGCAATCCTCAAACTTAGGTCAAAAAAGCCATTTAAGCCTTTTCACAGTGAGATCTATGCGATATGGCCGAGAAATGTAATTTTGATGTTAACTCCCAAACCGCTGCGCAGAAGTCAACCAAACTTCACCCAATAGTGTATTGTATCACAATCTAGTAGTTACATTTGAAAATTTTGTTCTAGGACATTTTGTTTGAACGCAATCATCAAACTTAATTAAAAAAGTCATTTAAGCCTTTTCACAGTGAGATCTATGCGATATGGCCGAGAAATGTAATTTTGATGTTAACTCCCAAACCGCTGCGCAGAAGTCAACCAAACTTCACCCAATAGTGTATTGTATCACAATCTAGTAGTTACATTTGAAAATTTTGTTCTAGGACATTTTGTTTGAGCGCAATCCTCAAACTTAGGTCAAAAAAGCCATTTAAGCCTTTTCACAGTGAGATCTATGCGATATGGCCGAGAAATGTAATTTTGATGTTAACTCCCAAACCGCTGCGCAGAAGTCAACCAAACTTCACCCAATAGTGTATTGTATCACAATCTAGTAGTTACATTTGAAAATTTTGTTCTAGGACATTTTGTTTGAACGCAATCATCAAACTTAATTAAAAAAGTCATTTAAGCCTTTTCACAGTGAGATCTATGCAATATGGCCGAGAAATGTAATTTTGATGTTAACTCCCAAACCGCTGCGCAGAAGTCAACCAAACTTCACCCAATAGTGTATTGTATCACAATCTAGTAGTTACATTTGAAAATTTTGTTCTAGGACATTTTGTTTGAACGCAATCATCAAACTTAATTAAAAAAGTCATTTAAGCCTTTTCACAGTGAGATCTATGCGATATGGCCGAGAAATGTAATTTTGATGTTAACTCCCAAACCGCTGCGCAGAAGTCAACCAAACTTCACCCAATAGTGTATTGTATCACAATCTAGTAGTTACATTTGAAAATTTTGTTCTAGGACATTTTGTTTGAGCGCAATCCTCAAACTTAGGTCAAAAAAGCCATTTAAGCCTTTTCACAGTGAGATCTATGCGATATGGCCGAGAAATGTAATTTTGATGTTAACTCCCAAACCGCTGCGCAGAAGTCAACCAAACTTCACCCAATAGTGTATTGTATCACAATCTAGTAGTTACATTTGAAAATTTTGTTCTAGGACATTTTGTTTGAACGCAATCATCAAACTTAATTAAAAAAGTCATTTAAGCCTTTTCACAGTGAGATCTATGCGATATGGCCGAGAAATGTAATTTTGATGTTAACTCCCAAACCGCTGCGCAGAAGTCAACCAAACTTCACCCAATAGTGTATTGTATCACAATCTAGTAGTTACATTTGAAAATTTTGTTCTAGGAAATTTTGTTTGAGCGCAACCATCAAACTTAATTAAAAAAGTCATTTAAGCCTTTTCACAGTGAGATCTATGCGATATGGCCGAGAAATGTAATTTTGATGTTAACTCCCAAACCGCTGCGCAGAAGTCAACCAAACTTCACCCATTAGTGTATTTTATCACAATATAGTAGTTACATGTGGAAATTTGGTTCTAGGACATTTGATTTGAGCGCAATCCTCAAACTTAGGTCAAAAAAGCCATTTAAGCCTTTTCACAGTGAGATCTATGCGATATGGCCGAGAAATGTAATTTTGATGTTAACTCCCAAACCGCTGCGCAGAAGTCAACCAAACTTCACCCAATAGTGTATTGTATCACAATCTAGTAGTTACATTTAAAAATTTTGTTCTAGGACATTTTGTTTGAACGCAATCATCAAACTTAATTAAAAAAGTCATTTAAGCCTTTTCACAGTGAGATCTATGCGATATGGCCGAGAAATGTAATTTTGATGTTAACTCCCAAACCGCTGCGCAGAAGTCAACCAAACTTCACCCATTAGTGTATTGTATCACAATCTAGTAGTTACATGTGGAAATTTGGTTATAGGACATTTGATTTGAGCGCAATTCTCAAACTTAGGTCAAAAAAGCCATTTAAGCCTTTTCACAGTGAGATCTATGCGATATGGCCGAGAAATGTAATATTGATGTTAACTCCCAAACCGCTGCGCAGAAGTCAACCAAACTTCACCCAATAGTGTATTGTATCACAATCTAGTAGTTACATTTGAAAATTTTGTTCTAGGAAATTTTGTTTGAGCGCAATCATCAAACTTAATTAAAAAAGTCATTTAAGCCTTTTCACAGTGAGATCTATGCGATATGGCCGAGAAATGTAATTTTGATGTTAACTCCCAAACCGCTGCGCAGAAGTCAACCAAACTTCAACCATTAGTGTATTTTATCACAATCTAGTAGTTACATGTGGAAATTTGGTTCTAGGACATTTGATTTGAGCGCAATCCTCAAACTTAGGTCAAAAAAGCCATTTAAGCCTTTTCACAGTGAGATCTATGCGATATGGCCGAGAAATGTAATTTTGATGTTCACTCCCAAACCGCTGCGCAGAAGTCAACCAAACTTCACCCAATAGTGTATTGTATCACAATCTAGTAGTTACATTTGAAAATTTTGTTCTAGGAAATTTTGTTTGAGCGCAATCATCAAACTTAATTAAAAAAGTCATTTAAGCCTTTTCACAGTGAGATCTATGCGATATGGCCGAGAAATGTAATTTTGATGTTAACTCCCAAACCGCTGCGCAGAAGTCAACCAAACTTCACCCATTAGTGTATTTTATCACAATCTAGTAGTTACATGTGGAAATTTGGTTCTAGGACATTTGATTTGAGCGCAATCCTCAAACTTAGGTCAAAAAAGCCATTTAAGCCTTTTCACAGTGAGATCTATGCGATATGGCCGAGAAATGTAATTTTGATGTTAACTCCCAAACCGCTGCGCAGAAGTCAACCAAACTTCACCCAATAGTGTATTGTATCACAATCTAGTAGTTACATTTAAAAATTTTGTTCTAGGACATTTTGTTTGAACGCAATCATCAAACTTAATTAAAAAAGTCATTTAAGCCTTTTCACAGTGAGATCTATGCGATATGGCCGAGAAATGTAATTTTGATGTTAACTCCCAAACCGCTGCGCAGAAGTCAACCAAACTTCACCCATTAGTGTATTGTATCACAATCTAGTAGTTACATGTGGAAATTTGGTTATAGGACATTTGATTTGAGCGCAATCCTCAAACTTAGGTCAAAAAAGCCATTTAAGCCTTTTCACAGTGAGATCTATGCGATATGGCCGAGAAATGTAATTTTGATGTTCACTCCCAAACCGCTGCGCAGAAGTCAACCAAACTTCACCCAATAGTGTATTGTATCACAATCTAGTAGTTACATTTGAAAATTTTGTTCTAGGAAATTTTGTTTGAGCGCAATCATCAAACTTAATTAAAAAAGTCATTTAAGCCTTTTCACAGTGAGATCTATGCGATATGGCCGAGAAATGTAATTTTGATGTTAACTCCCAAACCGCTGCGCAGAAGTCAACCAAACTTCACCCATTAGTGTATTGTATCACAATCTAGTAGTTACAAATGGAAATTTGGTTCTAGGACAATTGATTTGAGCGCAATCCTCAAACTTAGGTCAAAAAAGCCATTTAAGCCTTTTCACAGTGAGATCTATGCGATATGGCCGAGAAATGTAATTTTGATGTTAACTCCCAAACCGCTGCGCAGAAGTCAACCAAACTTCACCCAATAGTGTATTGTATCACATTCTAGTAGTTACATTTGAAAATTTCGTTCTAGGACATTTGGTTTGAGCGCAATCCTCAAACTTAGGTCAAAAAAGCCATTTAAGCCTTTTCACAGTGAGATCTATGCGATATGGCCGAGAAATGTAATTTTGATGTTAACTCCCAAACCGCTGCGCAGAAGTCAACCAAACTTCACCCAATAGTGTATTGTATCACAATCTAGTAGTTACATTTGAAAATTTTGTTCTAGGAAATTTTGTTTGAGCGCAATCATCAAACTTAATTAAAAAAGTCATTTAAGCCTTTTCACAGTGAGATCTATGCGATATGGCCGAGAAATGTAATTTTGATGTTAACTCCCAAACCGCTGCGCAGAAGTTAACCAAACTTCACCCATTAGTGTATTTTATCACAATCTAGTAGTTACATGTGGAAATTTGGTTCTAGGACATTTGATTTGAGCGCAATCCTCAAACTTAGGTCAAAAAAGCCATTTAAGCCTTTTCACAGTGAGATCTATGCGATATGGCCGAGAAATGTAATTTTGATGTTAACTCCCAAACCGCTGCGCAGAAGTCAACCAAACTTCACCCAATAGTGTATTGTATCACATTCTAGTAGTTACATTTGAAAATTTCGTTCTAGGACATTTGGTTTGAGCGCAATCCTCAAACTTAGGTCAAAAAAGCCATTTAAGCCTTTTCACAGTGAGATCTATGCGATATGGCCGAGAAATGTAATTTTGATGTTAACTCCCAAACCGCTGCGCAGAAGTCAACCAAACTTCACCCAATAGTGTATTGTATCACAATCTAGTAGTTACATTTGAAAATTTTGTTCTAGGAAATTTTGTTTGAGCGCAATCGTCAAACTTAGGTCAAAAAAGCCATTTAAGCCTTTTCACAGTGAGATCTATGCGATATGGCCGAGAAATGTAATTTTGATGTTAACTCCCAAACCGCTGCGCAGAAGTCAACCAAACTTCACCCAATAGTGTATTGTATCACAATCTAGTAGTTACATTTAAAAATTTTGTTCTAGGACATTTTGTTTGAACGCAATCATCAAACTTAATTAAAAAAGTCATTTAAGCCTTTTCACAGTGAGATCTATGCGATATGGCCGAGAAATGTAATTTTGATGTTAACTCCCAAACCGCTGCGCAGAAGTCAACCAAACTTCACCCATTAGTGTATTGTATCACAATCTAGTAGTTACATGTGGAAATTTGGTTATAGGACATTTGATTTGAGCGCAATCCTCAAACTTAGGTCAAAAAAGCCATTTAAGCCTTTTCACAGTGAGATCTATGCGATATGGCCGAGAAATGTAATTTTGATGTTAACTCCCAAACCGCTGCGCAGAAGTCAACCAAACTTCACCCAATAGTGTATTGTATCACAATCTAGTAGTTACATTTGAAAATTTTGTTCTAGGAAATTTTGTTTGAGCGCAATCATCAAACTTAATTAAAAAAGTCATTTAAGCCTTTTCACAGTGAGATCTATGCGATATGGCCGAGAAATGTAATTTTGATGTTAACTCCCAAACCGCTGCGCAGAAGTCAACCAAACTTCACCCATTAGTGTATTTTATCACAATCTAGTAGTTACATGTGGAAATTTGGTTCTAGGACATTTGATTTGAGCGCAATCCTCAAACTTAGGTCAAAAAAGCCATTTAAGCCTTTTCACAGTTAGATCTATGCGATATGGCCGAGAAATGTAATTTTGATGTTAACTCCCAAACCGCTGCGCAGAAGTCAACCAAACTTCACCCAATAGTGTATTGTATCACATTCTAGTAGTTACATTTGAAAATTTCGTTCTAGGACATTTGGTTTGAGCGCAATCCTCAAACTTAGGTCAAAAAAGCCATTTAAGCCTTTTCACAGTGAGATCTATGCGATATGGCCGAGAAATGTAATTTTGATGTTAACTCCCAAACCGCTGCGCAGAAGTCAACCAAACTTCACCCAATAGTGTATTGTATCACAATCTAGTAGTTACATTTGAAAATTTTGTTCTAGGACATTTTGTTTGAACGCAATCATCAAACTTAATTAAAAAAGTCATTTAAGCCTTTTCACAGTGAGATCTATGCGATATGGCCGAGAAATGTAATTTTGATGTTAACTCCCAAACCGCTGCGCAGAAGTCAACCAAACTTCACCCAATAGTGTATTGTATCACAATCTAGTAGTTACATTTGAAAATTTTGTTCTAGGACATTTTGTTTGAGCGCAATCCTCAAACTTAGGTCAAAAAAGCCATTTAAGCCTTTTCACAGTGAGATCTATGCGATATGGCCGAGAAATGTAATTTTGATGTTAACTCCCAAACCGCTGCGCAGAAGTCAACCAAACTTCACCCAATAGTGTATTGTATCACAATCTAGTAGTTACATTTGAAAATTTTGTTCTAGGACATTTTGTTTGAACGCAATCATCAAACTTAATTAAAAAAGTCATTTAAGCCTTTTCACAGTGAGATCTATGCAATATGGCCGAGAAATGTAATTTTGATGTTAACTCCCAAACCGCTGCGCAGAAGTCAACCAAACTTCACCCAATAGTGTATTGTATCACAATCTAGTAGTTACATTTGAAAATTTTGTTCTAGGACATTTTGTTTGAACGCAATCATCAAACTTAATTAAAAAAGTCATTTAAGCCTTTTCACAGTGAGATCTATGCGATATGGCCGAGAAATGTAATTTTGATGTTAACTCCCAAACCGCTGCGCAGAAGTCAACCAAACTTCACCCAATAGTGTATTGTATCACAATCTAGTAGTTACATTTGAAAATTTTGTTCTAGGACATTTTGTTTGAGCGCAATCCTCAAACTTAGGTCAAAAAAGCCATTTAAGCCTTTTCACAGTGAGATCTATGCGATATGGCCGAGAAATGTAATTTTGATGTTAACTCCCAAACCGCTGCGCAGAAGTCAACCAAACTTCACCCAATAGTGTATTGTATCACAATCTAGTAGTTACATTTGAAAATTTTGTTCTAGGACATTTTGTTTGAACGCAATCATCAAACTTAATTAAAAAAGTCATTTAAGCCTTTTCACAGTGAGATCTATGCGATATGGCCGAGAAATGTAATTTTGATGTTAACTCCCAAACCGCTGCGCAGAAGTCAACCAAACTTCACCCAATAGTGTATTGTATCACAATCTAGTAGTTACATTTGAAAATTTTGTTCTAGGAAATTTTGTTTGAGCGCAACCATCAAACTTAATTAAAAAAGTCATTTAAGCCTTTTCACAGTGAGATCTATGCGATATGGCCGAGAAATGTAATTTTGATGTTAACTCCCAAACCGCTGCGCAGAAGTCAACCAAACTTCACCCATTAGTGTATTTTATCACAATATAGTAGTTACATGTGGAAATTTGGTTCTAGGACATTTGATTTGAGCGCAATCCTCAAACTTAGGTCAAAAAAGCCATTTAAGCCTTTTCACAGTGAGATCTATGCGATATGGCCGAGAAATGTAATTTTGATGTTAACTCCCAAACCGCTGCGCAGAAGTCAACCAAACTTCACCCAATAGTGTATTGTATCACAATCTAGTAGTTACATTTAAAAATTTTGTTCTAGGACATTTTGTTTGAACGCAATCATCAAACTTAATTAAAAAAGTCATTTAAGCCTTTTCACAGTGAGATCTATGCGATATGGCCGAGAAATGTAATTTTGATGTTAACTCCCAAACCGCTGCGCAGAAGTCAACCAAACTTCACCCATTAGTGTATTGTATCACAATCTAGTAGTTACATGTGGAAATTTGGTTATAGGACATTTGATTTGAGCGCAATTCTCAAACTTAGGTCAAAAAAGCCATTTAAGCCTTTTCACAGTGAGATCTATGCGATATGGCCGAGAAATGTAATATTGATGTTAACTCCCAAACCGCTGCGCAGAAGTCAACCAAACTTCACCCAATAGTGTATTGTATCACAATCTAGTAGTTACATTTGAAAATTTTGTTCTAGGAAATTTTGTTTGAGCGCAATCATCAAACTTAATTAAAAAAGTCATTTAAGCCTTTTCACAGTGAGATCTATGCGATATGGCCGAGAAATGTAATTTTGATGTTAACTCCCAAACCGCTGCGCAGAAGTCAACCAAACTTCAACCATTAGTGTATTTTATCACAATCTAGTAGTTACATGTGGAAATTTGGTTCTAGGACATTTGATTTGAGCGCAATCCTCAAACTTAGGTCAAAAAAGCCATTTAAGCCTTTTCACAGTGAGATCTATGCGATATGGCCGAGAAATGTAATTTTGATGTTCACTCCCAAACCGCTGCGCAGAAGTCAACCAAACTTCACCCAATAGTGTATTGTATCACAATCTAGTAGTTACATTTGAAAATTTTGTTCTAGGAAATTTTGTTTGAGCGCAATCATCAAACTTAATTAAAAAAGTCATTTAAGCCTTTTCACAGTGAGATCTATGCGATATGGCCGAGAAATGTAATTTTGATGTTAACTCCCAAACCGCTGCGCAGAAGTCAACCAAACTTCACCCATTAGTGTATTTTATCACAATCTAGTAGTTACATGTGGAAATTTGGTTCTAGGACATTTGATTTGAGCGCAATCCTCAAACTTAGGTCAAAAAAGCCATTTAAGCCTTTTCACAGTGAGATCTATGCGATATGGCCGAGAAATGTAATTTTGATGTTCACTCCCAAACCGCTGCGCAGAAGTCAACCAAACTTCACCCAATAGTGTATTGTATCACAATCTAGTAGTTACATTTGAAAATTTTGTTCTAGGAAATTTTGTTTGAGCGCAATCATCAAACTTAATTAAAAAAGTCATTTAAGCCTTTTCACAGTGAGATCTATGCGATATGGCCGAGAAATGTAATTTTGATGTTAACTCCCAAACCGCTGCGCAGAAGTCAACCAAACTTCACCCATTAGTGTATTTTATCACAATCTAGTAGTTACATGTGGAAATTTGGTTCTAGGACATTTGATTTGAGCGCAATCCTCAAACTTAGGTCAAAAAAGCCATTTAAGCCTTTTCACAGTGAGATCTATGCGATATGGCCGAGAAATGTAATTTTGATGTTAACTCCCAAACCGCTGCGCAGAAGTCAACCAAACTTCACCCAATAGTGTATTGTATCACATTCTAGTAGTTACATTTGAAAATTTCGTTCTAGGACATTTGGTTTGAGCGCAATCCTCAAACTTAGGTCAAAAAAGCCATTTAAGCCTTTTCACAGTGAGATCTATGCGATATGGCCGAGAAATGTAATTTTGATGATAACTCCCAAACCGCTGCGCAGAAGTCAACCAAACTTCACCCAATAGTGTATTGTATCACAATCTAGTAGTTACATTTGAAAATTTTGTTCTAGGACATTTTGTTTGAACGCAATCATCAAACTTAATTAAAAAAGTCATTTAAGCCTTTTCACAGTGAGATCTATGCGATATGGCCGAGAAATGTAATTTTGATGTTAACTCCCAAACCGCTGCGCAGAAGTCAACCAAACTTCACCCAATAGTGTATTGTATCACAATCTAGTAGTTACATTTGAAAATTTTGTTCTAGGACATTTTGTTTGAGCGCAATCCTCAAACTTAGGTCAAAAAAGCCATTAAAGCCTTTTCACAGTGAGATCTATGCGATATGGCCGAGAAATGTAATTTTGATGTTAACTCCCAAACCGCTGCGCAGAAGTCAACCAAACTTCACCCAATAGTGTATTCTATCACAATCTAGTAGTTACATTTGAAAATTTTGTTCTAGGACATTTTGTTTGAACGCAATCATCAAACTTAATTAAAAAAGTCATTTTAGCCTTTTCACAGTGAGATCTATGCGATATGGCCGAGAAATGTAATTTTGATGTTAACTCCCAAACCGCTGCGCAGAAGTCAACCAAACTTCACCCAATAGTGTATTGTATCACAATCTAGTAGTTACATTTGAAAATTTTGTTCTAGGAAATTTTGTTTGAGCGCAATCATCAAACTTAATTAAAAAAGTCATTTAAGCCTTTTCACAGTGAGATCTATGCGATATGGCCGAGAAATGTAATTTTGATGTTAACTCCCAAACCGCTGCGCAGAAGTCAACCAAACTTCACCCATTAGTGTATTTTATCACAATCTAGTAGTTACATGTGGAAATTTGGTTCTAGGACATTTGATTTGAGCGCAATCCTCAAACTTAGGTCAAAAAAGCCATTTAAGCCTTTTCACAGTGAGATCTATGCGATATGGCCGAGAAATGTAATTTTGATGTTAACTCCAAAACCGCTGCGCATAAGTCAACCAAACTTCACCCAATAGTGTATTGTATCACAATCTAGTAGTTACATTTAAAAATTTTGTTCTAGGACATTTTGTTTGAACGCAATCATCAAACTTAATTAAAAAAGTCATTTAAGCCTTTTCACAGTGAGATCTATGCGATATGGCCGAGAAATGTAATTTTGATGTTAACTCCCAAACCGCTGCGCAGAAGTCAACCAAACTTCACCCATTAGTGTATTGTATCACAATCTAGTAGTTACATGTGGAAATTTGGTTATAGGACATTTGATTTGAGCGCAATTCTCAAACTTAGGTCAAAAAAGCCATTTAAGCCTTTTCACAGTGAGATCTATGCGATATGGCCGAGAAATGTAATATTGATGTTAACTCCCAAACCGCTGCGCAGAAGTCAACCAAACTTCACCCAATAGTGTATTGTATCACAATCTAGTAGTTACATTTGAAAATTTTGTTCTAGGAAATTTTGTTTGAGCGCAATCATCAAACTTAATTAAAAAAGTCATTTAAGCCTTTTCACAGTGAGATCTATGCGATATGGCCGAGAAATGTAATTTTGATGTTAACTCCCAAACCGCTGCGCAGAAGTAAACCAAACTTCACCCATTAGTGTATTTTATCACAATCTAGTAGTTACATGTGGAAATTTGGTTCTAGGACATTTGATTTGAGCGAAATCCTCAAACTTAGGTCAAAAAAGCCATTTAAGCCTTTTCACAGTGAGATCTATGCGATATGGCCGAGAAATGTAATTTTGATGTTCACTCCCAAACCGCTGCGCAGAAGTCAACCAAACTTCACCCAATAGTGTATTGTATCACAATCTAGTAGTTACATTTGAAAATTTTGTTCTAGGAAATTTTGTTTGAGCGCAATCATCAAACTTAATTAAAAAAGTCATTTAAGCCTTTTCACAGTGAGATCTATGCGATATGGCCGAGAAATGTAATTTTGATGTTAACTCCAAAACCGCTGCGCAGACGTCAACCAAACTTCACCCATTAGTGTATTTTATCACAATCTAGTAGTTACATGTGGAAATTTGGTTCTAGGACATTTGATTTGAGCGCAATCCTCAAACTTAATTAAAAAAGTCATTTAAGCCTTTTCACAGTGAGATCTATGCGATATGGCCGAGAAATGTAATTTTGATGTTAACTCCCAAACCGCTGCGCAGAAGTCAACCAAACTTCACCCATTAGTGTATTGTATCACAATCTAGTAGTTACATGTGGAAATTTGGTTATAGGACATTTGATTTGAGCGCAATTCTCAAACTTAGGTCAAAAAAGCCATTTAAGCCTTTTCACAGTGAGATCTATGCGATATGGCCGAGAAATGTAATATTGATGTTAACTCCCAAACCGCTGCGCAGAAGTCAACCAAACTTCACCCAATAGTGTATTGTATCACAATCTAGTAGTTACATTTGAAAATTTTGTTCTAGGAAATTTTGTTTGAGCGCAATCATCAAACTTAATTAAAAAAGTCATTTAAGCCTTTTCACAGTGAGATCTATGCGATATGGCCGAGAAATGTAATTTTGATGTTAACTCCCAAACCGCTGCGCAGAAGTAAACCAAACTTCACCCATTAGTGTATTTTATCACAATCTAGTAGTTACATGTGGAAATTTGGTTCTAGGACATTTGATTTGAGCGAAATCCTCAAACTTAGGTCAAAAAAGCCATTTAAGCCTTTTCACAGTGAGATCTATGCGATATGGCCGAGAAATGTAATTTTGATGTTCACTCCCAAACCGCTGCGCAGAAGTCAACCAAACTTCACCCAATAGTGTATTGTATCACAATCTAGTAGTTACATTTGAAAATTTTGTTCTAGGAAATTTTGTTTGAGCGCAATCATCAAACTTAATTAAAAAAGTCATTTAAGCCTTTTCACAGTGAGATCTATGCGATATGGCCGAGAAATGTAATTTTGATGTTAACTCCAAAACCGCTGCGCAGAAGTCAACCAAACTTCACCCATTAGTGTATTTTATCACAATCTAGTAGTTACATGTGGAAATTTGGTTCTAGGACATTTGATTTGAGCGCAATCCTCAAACTTAGGTAAAAAAAGCCATTTAAGCCTTTTCACAGTGAGATCTATGCGATATGGCCGAGAAATGTAATTTTGATGTTAACTCCCAAACCGCTGCGCAGAAGTCAACCAAACTTCACCCAATAGTGTATTGTATCACATTCTAGTAGTTACATTTAAAAATTTCGTTGTAGGACATTTGGTTTGAGCGCAATCCTCAAACTTAGGTCAAAAAAGCCATTTAAGCCTTTTCACAGTGAGATCTATGCGATATGGCCGAGAAATGTAATTTTGATGTTAACTCCCAAACCGCTGCGCAGAAGTCAACCAAACTTCACACAATAGTGTATTGTATCACAATCTAGTAGTTACATGTGGAAATTTGGTTCTAGGACATTTGATTTGAGCGCAATCCTCAAACTTAGGTCAAAAAAGCCATTTAAGCCTTTTCACAGTGAGATCTATGCGATATGGCCGAGAAATGTAATTTTGATGTTAACTCCCAAACCGCTGCGCAGAAGTCAACCAAACTTCACCCAATAGTGTATTGTATCACATTCTAGTAGTTACATTTGAAAATTTCGTTCTAGGACATTTGGTTTGAGCGCAATCCTCAAACTTAGGTCAAAAAAGCCATTTAAGCCTTTTCACAGTGAGATCTATGCGATATGGCCGAGAAATGTAATTTTGATGATAACTCCCAAACCGCTGCGCAGAAGTCAACCAAACTTCACCCAATAGTGTATTGTATCACAATCTAGTAGTTACATTTGAAAATTTTGTTCTAGGACATTTTGTTTGAACGCAATCATCAAACTTAATTAAAAAAGTCATTTAAGCCTTTTCACAGTGAGATCTATGCGATATGGCCGAGAAATGTAATTTTGATGTTAACTCCCAAACCGCTGCGCAGAAGTCAACCAAACTTCACCCAATAGTGTATTGTATCACAATCTAGTAGTTACATTTGAAAATTTTGTTCTAGGACATTTTGTTTGAGCGCAATCCTCAAACTTGGGTCAAAAAAGCCATTAAAGCCTTTTCACAGTGAGATCTATGCGATATGGCCGAGAAATGTAATTTTGATGTTAATTCCCAAACCGCTGCGCAGAAGTCAACCAAACTTCACCCAATAGTGTATTCTATCACAATCTAGTAGTTACATTTGAAAATTTTGTTCTAGGACATTTTGTTTGAACGCAATCATCAAACTTAATTAAAAAAGTCATTTAAGCCTTTTCACAGTGAGATCTATGCGATATGGCCGAGAAATGTAATTTTGATGTTAACTCCCAAACCGCTGCGCAGAAGTCAACCAAACTTCACCCAATAGTGTATTGTATCACAATCTAGTAGTTACATTTGAAAATTTTGTTCTAGGACATTTTGTTTGAGCGCAATCATCAAACTTAATTAAAAAAGTCATTTAAGCCTTTTCACAGTGAGATCTATGCGATATGGCCGAGAAATGTAATTTTGATGTTAAATCCCAAACCGCTGCGCAGAAGTCAACCAAACTTCACCCATTAGTGTATTTTATCACAATCTAGTAGTTACATGTGGAAATTTGGTTCTAGGACATTTGATTTGAGCGCAATCATCAAACTTAATTAAAAAAGTCATTTAAGCCTTTTCACAGTGAGATCTATGCGATATGGCCGAGAAATGTAATTTTGATGTTAACTCCAAAACCGCTGCGCAGAAGTCAACCAAACTTCACCCATTAGTGTATTTTATCACAATCTAGTAGTTACATGTGGAAATTTGGTTCTAGGACATTTGATTTGAGCGCAATCCTCAAACTTAATTAAAAAAGTCATTTAAGCCTTTTCACAGTGAGATCTATGCGATATGGCCGAGAAATGTAATTTTGATGTTAACTCCCAAACCGCTGCGCAGAAGTCAACCAAACTTCACCCAATAGTGTATTGTATCACAATCTAGTAGTTACATTTGAAAATTTTGTTCTAGGAAATTTTGTTTGAGCGCAATCATCAAACTTAATTAAAAAAGTCATTTAAGCCTTTTCACAGTGAGATCTATGCGATATGGCCGAGAAATGTAATTTTGATGTTAACTCCCAAACCGCTGCGCAGAAGTCAACCAAACTTCACCCATTAGTGTATTTTATCACAATCTAGTAGTTACATGTGGAAATTTGGTTCTAGGACATTTGATTTGAGCGCAATCCTCAAACTTAGGTCAAAAAAGCCATTTAAGCCTTTTCACAGTAAGATCTATGCGATATGGCCGAGAAATGTAATTTTGATGTTAACTCCCAAACCGCTGCGCAGAAGTCAACCAAACTTCACCCAATAGTGTATTGTATCACAATCTAGTAGTTACATTTGAAAATTTTGTTCTAGGACATTTTGTTTGAACGCAATCATCAAACTTAATTAAAAAAGTCATTTAAGCCTTTTCACAGTGAGATCTATGCGATATGGCCGAGAAATGTAATTTTGATGTTAACTCCCAAACCGCTGCGCAGAAGTCAACCAAACTTCACCCATTAGTGTATTGTATCACAATCTAGTAGTTACATGTGGAAATTTGGTTATAGGACATTTGATTTGAGCGCAATTCTCAAACTTAGGTCAAAAAAGCCATTTAAGCCTTTTCACAGTGAGATCTATGCGATATGGCCGAGAAATGTAATATTGATGTTAACTCCCAAACCGCTGCGCAGAAGTCAACCAAACTTCACCCAATAGTGTATTGTATCACAATCTAGTAGTTACATTTGAAAATTTTGTTCTAGGAAATTTTGTTTGAGCGCAATCATCAAACTTAATTAAAAAAGTCATTTAAGCCTTTTCACAGTGAGATCTATGCGATATGGCCGAGAAATGTAATTTTGATGTTAACTCCCAAACCGCTGCGCAGAAGTAAACCAAACTTCACCCATTAGTGTATTTTATCACAATCTAGTAGTTACATGTGGAAATTTGGTTCTAGGACATTTGATTTGAGCGAAATCCTCAAACTTAGGTCAAAAAAGCCATTTAAGCCTTTTCACAGTGAGATCTATGCGATATGGCCGAGAAATGTAATTTTGATGTTCACTCCCAAACCGCTGCGCAGAAGTCAACCAAACTTCACCCAATAGTGTATTGTATCACAATCTAGTAGTTACATTTGAAAATTTTGTTCTAGGAAATTTTGTTTGAGCGCAATCATCAAACTTAATTAAAAAAGTCATTTAAGCCTTTTCACAGTGAGATCTATGCGATATGGCCGAGAAATGTAATTTTGATGTTAACTCCAAAACCGCTGCGCAGAAGACAACCAGACTTCACCCATTAGTGTATTTTATCACAATCTAGTAGTTACATGTGGAAATTTGGTTCTAGGACATTTGATTTGAGCGCAATCCTCAAACTTAATTAAAAAAGTCATTTAAGCCTTTTCACAGTGAGATCTATGCGATATGGCCGAGAAATGTAATTTTGATGTTAACTCCCAAACCGCTGCGCAGAAGTCAACCAAACTTCACCCAATAGTGTATTGTATCACAATCTAGTAGTTACATTTGAAAATTTTGTTCTAGGAAATTTTGTTTGAGCGCAATCATCAAACTTAATTAAAAAAGTCATTTAAGCCTTTTCACAGTGAGATCTATGCGATATGGCCGAGAAATGTAATTTTGATGTTAACTCCCAAACCGCTGCGCAGAAGTCAACCAAACTTCACCCATTAGTGTATTTTATCACAAACTAGTAGTTACATGTGGAAATTTGGTTCTAGGACATTTGATTTGAGCGCAATCCTCAAACTTAGGTCAAAAAAGCCATTTAAGCCTTTTCACAGTGAGATCTATGCGATATGGCCGAGAAATGTAATTTTGATGTTAACTCCCAAACCGCTGCGCAGAAGTCAACCAAACTTCACCCAATAGTGTATTGTATCACAATCTAGTAGTTACATTTAAAAATTTTGTTCTAGGACATTTTGTTTGAACGCAATCATCAAACTTAATTAAAAAAGTCATTTAAGCCTTTTCACAGTGAGATCTATGCGATATGGCCGAGAAATGTAATTTTGATGTTAACTCCCAAACCGCTGCGCAGAAGTCAACCAAACTTCACCCATTAGTGTATTGTATCACAATCTAGTAGTTACATGTGGAAATTTGGTTATAGGACATTTGATTTGAGCGCAATTCTCAAACTTAGGTCAAAAAAGCCATTTAAGCCTTTTCACAGTGAGATCTATGCGATATGGCCGAGAAATGTAATATTGATGTTAACTCCCAAACCGCTACGCAGAAGTCAACCAAACTTCACCCAATAGTGTATTGTATCACAATCTAGTAGTTACATTTGAAAATTTTGTTCTAGGAAATTTTGTTTGAGCGCAATCATCAAACTTAATTAAAAAAGTCATTTAAGCCTTTTCACAGTGAGATCTATGCGATATGGCCGAGAAATGTAATTTTGATGTTAACTCCCAAACCGCTGCGCAGAAGTAAACCAAACTTCACCCATTAGTGTATTTTATCACAATCTAGTAGTTACATGTGGAAATTTGGTTCTAGGACATTTGATTTGAGCGAAATCCTCAAACTTAGGTCAAAAAAGCCATTTAAGCCTTTTCACAGTGAGATCTATGCGATATGGCCGAGAAATGTAATTTTGATGTTCACTCCCAAACCGCTGCGCAGAAGTCAACCAAACTTCACCCAATAGTGTATTGTATCACAATCTAGTAGTTACATTTGAAAATTTTGTTCTAGGAAATTTTGTTTGAGCGCAATCATCAAACTTAATTAAAAAAGTCATTTAAGCCTTTTCACAGTGAGATCTATGCGATATGGCCGAGAAATGTAATTTTGATGTTAACTCCAAAACCGCTGCGCAGAAGTCAACCAAACTTCACCCATTAGTGTATTTTATCACAATCTAGTAGTTACATGTGGAAATTTGGTTCTAGGACATTTGATTTGAGCGCAATCCTCAAACTTAGGTAAAAAAAGCCATTTAAGCCTTTTCACAGTGAGATCTATGCGATATGGCCGAGAAATGTAATTTTGATGTTAACTCCCAAACCGCTGCGCAGAAGTCAACCAAACTTCACCCAATAGTGTATTGTATCACATTCTAGTAGTTACATTTGAAAATTTCGTTCTAGGACATTTGGTTTGAGCGCAATCCTCAAACTTAGGTCAAAAAAGCCATTTAAGCCTTTTCACAGTGAGATCTATGCGATATGGCCGAGAAATGTAATTTTGATGTTAACTCCCAAACCGCTGCGCAGAAGTCAACCAAACTTCACACAATAGTGTATTGTATCACAATCTAGTAGTTACATTTGAAAATTTTGTTCTAGGACATTTTGTTTGAACGCAATCATCAAACTTAATTAAAAAAGTCATTTAAGCCTTTTCACAGTGAGATCTATGCGATATGGCCGAGAAATGTAATTTTGATGTTAACTCCCAAACCGCTGCGCAGAAGTCAACCAAACTTCACCCAATAGTGTATTGTATCACAATCTAGTAGTTACATTTGAAAATTTTGTTCTAGGACATTTTGTTTGAGCGCAATCCTCAAACTTAGGTCAAAAAACCATTTAAGCCTTTTCACAGTGAGATCTATGCGATATGGCCGAGAAATGTAATTTTGATGTTAACTCCCAAACCGCTGCGCAGAAGTCAACCAAACTTCACCCATTAGTGTATTGTATCACAATCTAGTAGTTACATGTGGAAATTTGGTTATAGGACATTTGATTTGAGCGCAATCCTCAAACTTAGGTCAAAAAAGCCATTTAAGCCTTTTCACAGTGAGATCTATGCGATATGGCCGAGAAAATGTAATTTTGATGTTAACTCCCAAACCGCTGCGCAGAAGTCAACCAAACTTCACCCAATAGTGTATTGTATCACATTCTAGTAGTTACATTTTAAAATTTCGTTCAAGGACATTTGGTTTGAGCGCAATTATTAAACTTAGGTCAAAAAAGCCATTTAAGCCTTTTCACAGTGAGATCTATGCGATATGGCCGAGAAATGTAATTTTGATGTTAACTCCCAAACCGCTGCGCAGAAGTAAACCAAACTTCACCCATTAGTGTATTGTATCACAATCTAGTAGTTACATGTGGAAATTTGGTTCTAGGACATTTGATTTGAGCGCAATCCTCAAACTTAGGTCAAAAAAGCCATTTAAGCCTTTTCACAGTGAGATCTATGCGATATGGCCGAGAAATGTAATTTTGATGTTAACTCCCAAACCGCTGCGCAGAAGTCAACCAAACTTCACCCAATAGTGTATTGTATCACATTCTAGTAGTTACATTTGAAAATTTCGTTCTAGGACATTTGGTTTAAGCGCAATTATTAAACTTAGGTCAAAAAAGCCATTTAAGCCTTTTCACAGTGAGATCTATGCGATATGGCCGAGAAATGTAATTTTGATGTTAACTCCCAAACCGCTGCGCAGAAGTAAACCAACCTTCACCCATTAGTGTATTGTATCACAATCTAGTAGTTACATGTGAAAATTTGGTTCTAGGACATTTGATTTTAGCGCAATCCTCAAACTTAGGTCAAAAAAGCCATTTAAGCCTTTTCACAGTGAGATCTATGCGATATGGCCGAGAAATGTAATTTTGATGTTAACTCCCAAACCGCTGCGCAGAAGTCAACCAAACTTCACCCAATAGTGTATTGTATCACAATCTAGTAGTTACATTTGAAAATTTTGTTCTAGGAAATTTTGTTTGAGCGCAATCATCAAACTTAATTAAAAAAGTCATTTAAGCCTTTTCACAGTGAGATCTATGCGATATGGCCGAGAAATGTAATTTTGATGTTAACTCCCAAACCGCTGCGCAGAAGTCAACCAAACTTCACCCAATAGTGTATTGTATCACAATCTAGTAGTTACATTTGAAAATTTTGTTCTAGGACATTTTGTTTGAACGCAATCATCAAACTTAATTAAAAAAGTCATTTAAGCCTTTTCACAGTGAGATCTATGCGATATGGCCGAGAAATGTAATTTTGATGTTAACTCCCAAACCGCTGCGCAGAAGTCAACCAAACTTCACCCAATAGTGTATTGTATCACAATCTAGTAGTTACATTTGAAAATTTTGTTTTAGGAAATTTTGTTTGAGCGCAATCATCAAACTTAATTAAAAAAGTCATTTAAGCCTTTTCACAGTGAGATATATGCGATATGGCCGAGAAATGTAATTTTGATGTTCACTCCCAAACCGCTGCGCAGAAGACAACCAAACTTCACCCATTAGTGTATTGTATCACAATCTAGTAGTTACATGTGGAAATTTGGTTATAGGACATTTGATTTGAGCGCAATCCTCAAACTTAGGTCAAAAAAGCCATTTAAGCCTTTTCACAGTGAGATCTATGCGATATGGCCGAGAAATGTAATTTTGATGTTAACTCCCAAACCGCTGCGCAGAAGTCAACCAAACTTCACCCATTAGTGTATTGTATCACAATCTAGTAGTTACATTTGAAAATTTCGTTCTAGGACATTTGGTTTGAACGCAATCTTTAAACTTAGGTCAAAAAAGCCATTTAAGCCTTTTCACAGTGAGATCTATGCGATATGGCCGAGAAATGTAATTTTGATGTTAACTCCCAAACCGCTGCGCAGAAGTCAACCAAACTTCACCCAATAGTGTATTGTATCACAATCTAGTAGTTACATTTGAAAATTTTGTTCTAGGACATTTTGTTTGAACGCAATCATCAAACTTAATTAAAAAAGTCATTTAAGCCTTTTCACAGTGAGATCTATGCGATATGGCCGAGAAATGTAATTTTGATGTTAACTCCCAAACCGCTGCGCAGAAGTCAACCAAACTTCACCCAATAGTGTATTGTATCACAATCTAGTAGTTACATTTGAAAATTTTGTTCTAGGAAATTTTGTTTGAGCGCAATCATCAAACTTAATTAAAAAAGTCATTTAAGCCTTTTCACAGTGAGATCTATGCGATATGGCCGAGAAATGTAATTTTGATGTTAACTCCCAAACCGCTGCGCAGAAGTCAACCAAACTTCACCCATTAGTGTATTTTATCACAATCTAGTAGTTACATGTGGAAATTTGGTTATAGGACATTTGATTTGAGCGCAATCCTCAAACTTAGGTCAAAAAAGCCATTTAAGTCTTTTCACAGTGAGATCTATGCGATATGGCCGAGAAATGTAATTTTGATGTTAACTCCCAAACCGCTGCGCAGAAGTCAACCAAACTTCACCCATTAGTGTATTGTATCACAATCTAGTAGTTACATTTGAAAATTTCGTTCTAGGACATTTGGTTTGAGCGCAATCTTTAAACTTAGGTCAAAAAAGCCATTTAAGCCTTTTCACAGTGAGATCTATGCGATATGGCCGAGAAATGTAATTTTGATGTTAACTCCCAAACCGCTGCGCAGAAGTCAACCAAACTTCACCCAATAGTGTATTGTATCACAATCTAGTAGTTACATTTGAAAATTTTGTTCTAGGACATTTTGTTTGAACGCAATCATCAAACTTAATTAAAAAAGTCATTTAAGCCTTTTCACAGTGAGATCTATGCGATATGGCCGAGAAATGTAATTTTGATGTTAACTCCCAAACCGCTGCGCAGAAGTCAACCAAACTTCACCCAATAGTGTATTGTATCACAATCTAGTAGTTACATTTGAAAATTTTGTTCTAGGAAATTTTGTTTGAGCGCAATCATCAAACTTAATTAAAAAAGTCATTTAAGCCTTTTCACAGTGAGATCTATGCGATATGGCCGAGAAATGTAATTTTGATGTTAACTCCCAAACCGCTGCGCAGAAGTCAACCAAACTTCACCCATTAGTGTATTTTATCACAATCTAGTAGTTACATGTGGAAATTTGGTTCTAGGACATTTGATTTGAGCGCAATCCTCAAACTTAGGTCAAAAAAGCCATTTAAGCCTTTTCACAGTGAGATCTATGCGATATGGCCGAGAAATGTAATTTTGATGTTAACTCCCAAACCGCTGCGCAGAAGTCAACCAAACTTCACCCATTAGTGTATTGTATCACAATCTAGTAGTTACATTTAAAAATTTTGTTCTAGGACATTTGATTTGAGCGCAATCCTCAAACTTAGGTCAAAAAAGCCATTTAAGCCTTTTCACAGTGAGATCTATGCGATATGGCCGAGAAATGTAATTTTGATGTTAACTCCCAAACCGCTGCGCAGAAGTCAACCAAACTTCACCCAATAGTGTATTGTATCACAATCTAGTAGTTACATTTGAAAATTTTGTTCTAGGACATTTTGTTTGAATGCAATCATCAAACTTAATTAAAAAAGTCATTTAAGCCTTTTCACAGTGAGATCTATGCGATATGGCCGAGAAATGTAATTTTGATGTTAACTCCCAAACCGCTGCGCAGAAGTCAACCAAACTTCACCCATTAGTGTATTTTATCACAATCTAGTAGTTACATGTGGAAATTTGGTTCTAGGACATTTGATTTGAGCGCAATCCTCAAACTTAGGTCAAAAAAGCCATTTAAGCCTTTTCACAGTGAGATCTATGCGATATGGCCGAGAAATGTAATTTTGGATGTTAACTCCCAAACCGCTGCGCAGAAGTCAACCAAACTTCACCCAATAGTGTATTGTATCACAATCTAGTAGTTACATTTGAAAATTTTGTTCTAGGACATTTTGTTTGAACGCAATCATCAAACTTAATTAAAAAAGTCATTTAAGCCTTTTCACAGTGAGATCTATGCGATATGGCCGAGAAATGTAATTTTGATGATAACTCCCAAACCGCTGCGCAGAAGTCAACCAAACTTCACCCAATAGTGTATTGTATCACAATCTAGTAGTTACATTTGAAAATTTTGTTCTAGGACATTTTGTTTGAACGCAATCATCAAACTTAATTAAAAAAGTCATTTAAGCCTTTTCACAGTGAGATCTATGCGATATGGCCGAGAAATGTAATTTTGATGTTAACTCCCAAACCGCTGCGCAGAAGTCAACCAAACTTCACCCAATAGTGTATTGTATCACAATCTAGTAGTTACATTTGAAAATTTTGTTCTAGGACATTTTGTTTGAGCGCAATCCTCAAACTTAGGTCAAAAAAGCCATTAAAGCCTTTTCACAGTGAGATCTATGCGATATGGCCGAGAAATGTAATTTTGATGTTAACTCCCAAACCGCTGCGCAGAAGTCAACCAAACTTCACCCAATAGTGTATTCTATCACAATCTAGTAGTTACATTTGAAAATTTTGTTCTAGGACATTTTGTTTGAACGCAATCATCAAACTTAATTAAAAAAGTCATTTAAGCCTTTTCACAGTGAGATCTATGCGATATGGCCGAGAAATGTAATTTTGATGTTAACTCCCAAACCGCTGCGCAGAAGTCAACCAAACTTCACCCAATAGTGTATTGTATCACAATCTAGTAGTTACATTTGAAAATTTTGTTCTAGGAAATTTTGTTTGAGCGCAATCATCAAACTTAATTAAAAAAGTCATTTAAGCCTTTTCACAGTGAGATCTATGCGATATGGCCGAGAAATGTAATTTTGATGTTAACTCCCAAACCGCTGCGCAGAAGTCAACCAAACTTCACCCATTAGTGTATTTTATCACAATCTAGTAGTTACATGTGGAAATTTGGTTCTAGGACATTTGATTTGAGCGCAATCCTCAAACTTAGGTCAAAAAAGCCATTTAAGCCTTTTCACAGTGAGATCTATGCGATATGGCCGAGAAATGTAATTTTGATGTTAACTCCCAAACCGCTGCGCAGAAGTCAACCAAACTTCACCCAATAGTGTATTGTATCACAATCTAGTAGTTACATTTAAAAATTTTGTTCTAGGACATTTTGTTTGAACGCAATCATCAAACTTAATTAAAAAAGTCATTTAAGCCTTTTCACAGTGAGATCTATGCGATATGGCCGAGAAATGTAATTTTGATGTTAACTCCCAAACCGCTGCGCAGAAGTCAACCAAACTTCACCCATTAGTGTATTGTATCACAATCTAGTAGTTACATGTGGAAATTTGGTTATAGGACATTTGATTTGAGCGCAATTCTCAAACTTAGGTCAAAAAAGCCATTTAAGCCTTTTCACAGTGAGATCTATGCGATATGGCCGAGAAATGTAATATTGATGTTAACTCCCAAACCGCTGCGCAGAAGTCAACCAAACTTCACCCAATAGTGTATTGTATCACAATCTAGTAGTTACATTTGAAAATTTTGTTCTAGGAAATTTTGTTTGAGCGCAATCATCAAACTTAATTAAAAAAGTCATTTAAGCCTTTTCACAGTGAGATCTATGCGATATGGCCGAGAAATGTAATTTTGATGTTAACTCCCAAACCGCTGCGCAGAAGTAAACCAAACTTCACCCATTAGTGTATTTTATCACAATCTAGTAGTTACATGTGGAAATTTGGTTCTAGGACATTTGATTTGAGCGAAATCCTCAAACTTAGGTCAAAAAAGCCATTTAAGCCTTTTCACAGTGAGATCTATGCGATATGGCCGAGAAATGTAATTTTGATGTTCACTCCCAAACCGCTGCGCAGAAGTCAACCAAACTTCACCCAATAGTGTATTGTATCACAATCTAGTAGTTACATTTGAAAATTTTGTTCTAGGAAATTTTGTTTGAGCGCAATCATCAAACTTAATTAAAAAAGTCATTTAAGCCTTTTCACAGTGAGATCTATGCGATATGGCCGAGAAATGTAATTTTGATGTTAACTCCAAAACCGCTGCGCAGAAGTCAACCAAACTTCACCCATTAGTGTATTTTATCACAATCTAGTAGTTACATGTGGAAATTTGGTTCTAGGACATTTGATTTGAGCGCAATCCTCAAACTTAATTAAAAAAGTCATTTAAGCCTTTTCACAGTGAGATCTATGCGATATGGCCGAGAAATGTAATTTTGATGTTAACTCCCAAACCGCTGCGCAGAAGTCAACCAAACTTCACCCATTAGTGTATTGTATCACAATCTAGTAGTTACATGTAGAAATTTGGTTATAGGACATTTGATTTGAGCGCAATTCTCAAACTTAGGTCAAAAAAGCCATTTAAGCCTTTTCACAGTGAGATCTATGCGATATGGCCGAGAAATGTAATATTGATGTTAACTCCCAAACCGCTGCGCAGAAGTCAACCAAACTTCACCCAATAGTGTATTGTATCACAATCTAGTAGTTACATTTGAAAATTTTGTTCTAGGAAATTTTGTTTGAGCGCAATCATCAAACTTAATTAAAAAAGTCATTTAAGCCTTTTCACAGTGAGATCTATGCGATATGGCCGAGAAATGTAATTTTGATGTTAACTCCCAAACCGCTGCGCAGAAGTAAACCAAACTTCACCCATTAGTGTATTTTATCACAATCTAGTAGTTACATGTGGAAATTTGGTTCTAGGACATTTGATTTGAGCGAAATCCTCAAACTTAGGTCAAAAAAGCCATTTAAGCCTTTTCACAGTGAGATCTATGCGATATGGCCGAGAAATGTAATTTTGATGTTCACTCCCAAACCGCTGCGCAGAAGTCAACCAAACTTCACCCAATAGTGTATTGTATCACAATCTAGTAGTTACATTTGAAAATTTTGTTCTAGGAAATTTTGTTTGAGCGCAATCATCAAACTTAATTAAAAAAGTCATTTAAGCCTTTTCACAGTGAGATCTATGCGATATGGCCGAGAAATGTAATTTTGATGTTAACTCCAAAACCGCTGCGCAGAAGTCAACCAAACTTCACCCATTAGTGTATTTTATCACAATCTAGTAGTTACATGTGGAAATTTGGTTCTAGGACATTTGATTTGAGCGCAATCCTCAAACTTAGGTAAAAAAAGCCATTTAAGCCTTTTCACAGTGAGATCTATGCGATATGGCCGAGAAATGTAATTTTGATGTTAACTCCCAAACCGCTGCGCAGAAGTCAACCAAACTTCACCCAATAGTGTATTGTATCACATTCTAGTAGTTACATTTGAAAATTTCGTTCTAGGACATTTGGTTTGAGCGCAATCCTCAAACTTAGGTCAAAAAAGCCATTTAAGCCTTTTCACAGTGAGATCTATCCGATATGGCCGAGAAATGTAATTTTGATGATAACTCCCAAACCGCTGCGCAGAAGTCAACCAAACTTCACCCAATAGTGTATTGTATCACAATCTAGTAGTTACATTTGAAAATTTTGTTCTAGGACATTTTGTTTGAACGCAATCATCAAACTTAATTAAAAAAGTCATTTAAGTCTTTTCACAGTGAGATCTATGCGATATGGCCGAGAAATGTAATTTTGATGTTAACTCCCAAACCGCTGCGCAGAAGTCAACCAAACTTCACCCAATAGTGTATTGTATCACAATCTAGTAGTTACATTTGAAAATTTTGTTCTAGGACATTTTGTTTGAGCGCAATCCTCAAACTTAGGTCAAAAAAGCCATTAAAGCCTTTTCACAGTGAGATCTATGCGATATGGCCGAGAAATGTAATTTTGATGTTAATTCCCAAACCGCTGCGCAGAAGTCAACCAAACTTCACCCAATAGTGTATTCTATCACAATCTAGTAGTTACATTTGAAAATTTTGTTCTAGGACATTTTGTTTGAACGCAATCATCAAACTTAATTAAAAAAGTCATTTAAGCCTTTTCACAGTGAGATCTATGCGATATGGCCGAGAAATGTAATTTTGATGTTAACTCCCAAACCGCTGCGCAGAAGTCAACCAAACTTCACCCAATAGTGTATTGTATCACAATCTAGTAGTTACATTTGAAAATTTTGTTCTAGGACATTTTGTTTGAGCGCAATCATCAAACTTAATTAAAAAAGTCATTTAAGCCTTTTCACAGTGAGATCTATGCGATATGGCCGAGAAATGTAATTTTGATGTTAAATCCCAAACCGCTGCGCAGAAGTCAACCAAACTTCACCCATTAGTGTATTTTATCACAATCTAGTAGTTACATGTGGAAATTTGGTTCTAGGACATTTGATTTGAGCGCAATCCTCAAACTTAGGTCAAAAAAGCCATTTAAGCCTTTTCACAGTGAGATCTATGCGATATGGCCGAGAAATGTAATTTTGATGTTAACTCCCAAACCGCTGCGCAGAAGTCAACCAAACTTCACCCAATAGTGTATTGTATCACAATCTAGTAGTTACATTTAAAAATTTTGTTCTAGGACATTTTGTTTGAACGCAATCATCAAACTTAATTAAAAAAGTCATTTAAGCCTTTTCACAGTGAGATCTATGCGATATGGCCGAGAAATGTAATTTTGATGTTAACTCCCAAACCGCTGCGCAGAAGTCAACCAAACTTCACCCATTAGTGTATTGTATCACAATCTAGTAGTTACATGTGGAAATTTGGTTATAGGACATTTGATTTGAGCGCAATTCTCAAACTTAGGTCAAAAAAGCCATTTAAGCCTTTTCACAGTGAGATCTATGCGATATGGCCGAGAAATGTAATATTGATGTTAACTCCCAAACCGCTGCGCAGAAGTCAACCAAACTTCACCCAATAGTGTATTGTATCACAATCTAGTAGTTACATTTGAAAATTTTGTTCTAGGAAATTTTGTTTGAGCGCAATCATCAAACTTAATTAAAAAAGTCATTTAAGCCTTTTCACAGTGAGATCTATGCGATATGGCCGAGAAATGTAATTTTGATGTTAACTCCCAAACCGCTGCGCAGAAGTAAACCAAACTTCACCCATTAGTGTATTTTATCACAATCTAGTAGTTACATGTGGAAATTTGGTTCTAGGACATTTGATTTGAGCGAAATCCTCAAACTTAGGTCAAAAAAGCCATTTAAGCCTTTTCACAGTGAGATCTATGCGATATGGCCGAGAAATGTAATTTTGATGTTCACTCCCAAACCGCTGCGCAGAAGTCAACCAAACTTCACCCAATAGTGTATTGTATCACAATCTAGTAGTTACATTTGAAAATTTTGTTCTAGGAAATTTTGTTTGAGCGCAATCATCAAACTTAATTAAAAAAGTCATTTAAGCCTTTTCACAGTGAGATCTATGCGATATGGCCGAGAAATGTAATTTTGATGTTAACTCCAAAACCGCTGCGCAGAAGTCAACCAAACTTCACCCATTAGTGTATTTTATCACAATCTAGTAGTTACATGTGGAAATTTGGTTCTAGGACATTTGATTTGAGCGCAATCCTCAAACTTAATTAAAAAAGTCATTTAAGCCTTTTCACAGTGAGATCTATGCGATATGGCCGAGAAATGTAATTTTGATGTTAACTCCCAAACCGCTGCGCAGAAGTCAACCAAACTTCACCCAATAGTGTATTGTATCACAATCTAGTAGTTACATTTGAAAATTTTGTTCTAGGAAATTTTGTTTGAGCGCAATCATCAAACTTAATTAAAAAAGTCATTTAAGCCTTTTCACAGTGAGATCTATGCGATATGGCCGAGAAATGTAATTTTGATGTTAACTCCCAAACCGCTGCGCAGAAGTCAACCAAACTTCACCCATTAGTGTATTTTATCACAATCTAGTAGTTACATGTGGAAATTTGGTTCTAGGACATTTGATTTGAGCGCAATCCTCAAACTTAGGTCAAAAAAGCCATTTAAGCCTTTTCACAGTAAGATCTATGCGATATGGCCGAGAAATGTAATTTTGATGTTAACTCCCAAACCGCTGCGCAGAAGTCAACCAAACTTCACCCAATAGTGTATTGTATCACAATCTAGTAGTTACATTTGAAAATTTTGTTCTAGGACATTTTGTTTGAACGCAATCATCAAACTTAATTAAAAAAGTCATTTAAGCCTTTTCACAGTGAGATCTATGCGATATGGCCGAGAAATGTAATATTGATGTTAACTCCCAAACCGCTGCGCAGAAGTCAACCAAACTTCACCCAATAGTGTATTGTATCACAATCTAGTAGTTACATTTGAAAATTTTGTTCTAGGAAATTTTGTTTGAGCGCAATCATCAAACTTAATTAAAAAAGTCATTTAAGCCTTTTCACAGTGAGATCTATGCGATATGGCCGAGAAATGTAATTTTGATGTTAACTCCCAAACCGCTGCGCAGAAGTAAACCAAACTTCACCCATTAGTGTATTTTATCACAATCTAGTAGTTACATGTGGAAATTTGGTTCTAGGACATTTGATTTGAGCGAAATCCTCAAACTTAGGTCAAAAAAGCCATTTAAGCCTTTTCACAGTGAGATCTATGCGATATGGCCGAGAAATGTAATTTTGATATTCACTCCCAAACCGCTGCGCAGAAGTCAACCAAACTTCACCCAATAGTGTATTGTATCACAATCTAGTAGTTACATTTGAAAATTTTGTTCTAGGAAATTTTGTTTGAGCGCAATCATCAAACTTAATTAAAAAAGTCATTTAAGCCTTTTCACAGTGAGATCTATGCGATATGGCCGAGAAATGTAATTTTGATGTTAACTCCAAAACCGCTGCGCAGAAGTCAACCAAACTTCACCCATTAGTGTATTTTATCACAATCTAGTAGTTACATGTGGAAATTTGGTTCTAGGACATTTGATTTGAGCGCAATCCTCAAACTTAATTAAAAAAGTCATTTAAGCCTTTTCACAGTGAGATCTATGCGATATGGCCGAGAAATGTAATTTTGATGTTAACTCCCAAACCGCTGCGCAGAAGTCAACCAAACTTCACCCAATAGTGTATTGTATCACAATCTAGTAGTTACATTTGAAAATTTTGTTCTAGGAAATTTTGTTTGAGCGCAATCATCAAACTTAATTAAAAAAGTCATTTAAGCCTTTTCACAGTGAGATCTATGCGATATGGCCGAGAAATGTAATTTTGATGTTAACTCCCAAACCGCTGCGCAGAAGTCAACCAAACTTCACCCATTAGTGTATTTTATCACAATCTAGTAGTTACATGTGGAAATTTGGTTCTAGGACATTTGATTTGAGCGCAATCCTCAAACTTAGGTCAAAAAAGCCATTTAAGCCTTTTCACAGTGAGATCTATGCGATATGGCCGAGAAATGTAATTTTGATGTTAACTCCCAAACCGCTGCGCAGAAGTCAACCAAACTTCACCCAATAGTGTATTGTATCACAATCTAGTAGTTACATTTAAAAATTTTGTTCTAGGACATTTTGTTTGAACGCAATCATCAAACTTAATTAAAAAAGTCATTTAAGCCTTTTCACAGTGAGATCTATGCGATATGGCCGAGAAATGTAATTTTGATGTTAACTCCCAAACCGCTGCGCAGAAGTCAACCAAACTTCACCCATTAGTGTATTGTATCACAATCTAGTAGTTACATGTGGAAATTTGGTTATAGGACATTTGATTTGAGCGCAATTCTCAAACTTAGGTCAAAAAAGCCATTTAAGCCTTTTCACAGTGAGATCTATGCGATATGGCCGAGAAATGTAATATTGATGTTAACTCCCAAACCGCTACGCAGAAGTCAACCAAACTTCACCCAATAGTGTATTGTATCACAATCTAGTAGTTACATTTGAAAATTTTGTTCTAGGAAATTTTGTTTGAGCGCAATCATCAAACTTAATTAAAAAAGTCATTTAAGCCTTTTCACAGTGAGATCTATGCGATATGGCCGAGAAATGTAATATTGATGTTAACTCCCAAACCGCTACGCAGAAGTCAACCAAACTTCACCCAATAGTGTATTGTATCACAATCTAGTAGTTACATTTGAAAATTTTGTTCTAGGAAATTTTGTTTGAGCGCAATCATCAAACTTAATTAAAAAAGTCATTTAAGCCTTTTCACAGTGAGATCTATGCGATATGGCCGAGAAATGTAATTTTGATGTTAACTCCCAAACCGCTGCGCAGAAGTAAACCAAACTTCACCCATTAGTGTATTTTATCAAAATCTAGTAGTTACATGTGGAAATTTGGTTCTAGGACATTTGATTTGAGCGCAATCCTCAAACTTAGGTCAAAAAAGCCATTTAAGCCTTTTCACAGTGAGATCTATGCGATATGGCCGAGAAATGTAATTTTGATGTTCACTCCCAAACCGCTGCGCAGAAGTCAACCAAACTTCACCCAATAGTGTATTGTATCACAATCTAGTAGTTACATTTGAAAATTTTGTTCTAGGAAATTTTGTTTGAGCGCAATCATCAAACTTAATTAAAAAAGTCATTTAAGCCTTTTCACAGTGAGATCTATGCGATATGGCCGAGAAATGTAATTTTGATGTTAACTCCAAAACCGCTGCGCAGAAGTCAACCAAACTTCACCCATTAGTGTATTTTATCACAATCTAGTAGTTACATGTGGAAATTTGGTTCTAGGACATTTGATTTGAGCGCAATCCTAAAAATTAGGTAAAAAAAGCCATTTAAGCCTTTTCACAGTGAGATCTATGCGATATGGCCGAGAAATGTAATTTTGATGTTAACTCCCAAACCGCTGCGCAGAAGTCAACCAAACTTCACCCAATAGTGTATTGTATCACATTCTAGTAGTTACATTTGAAAATTTCGTTCTAGGACATTTGGTTTGAGCGCAATCCTCAAACTTAGGTCAAAAAAGCCATTTAAGCCTTTTCACAGTGAGATCTATGCGATATGGCCGAGAAATGTAATTTTGATGTTAACTCCCAAACCGCTGCGCAGAAGTCAACCAAACTTCACACAATAGTGTATTGTATCACAATCTAGTAGTTACATTTGAAAATTTTGTTCTAGGACATTTTGTTTGAACGCAATCATCAAACTTAATTAAAAAAGTCATTTAAGCCTTTTCACAGTGAGATCTATGCGATATGGCCGAGAAATGTAATTTTGATGTTAACTCCCAAACCGCTGCGCAGAAGTCAACCAAACTTCACCCAATAGTGTATTGTATCACAATCTAGTAGTTACATTTGAAAATTTTGTTCTAGGACATTTTGTTTGAGCGCAATCCTCAAACTTAGGTCAAAAAAGCCATTTAAGCCTTTTCACAGTGAGATCTATGCGATATGGCCGAGAAATGTAATTTTGATGTTAACTCCCAAACCGCTGCGCAGAAGTCAACCAAACTTCACCCATTAGTGTATTGTATCACAATCTAGTAGTTACATGTGGAAATTTGGTTATAGGACATTTGATTTGAGCGCAATCCTCAAACTTAGGTCAAAAAAGCCATTTAAGCCTTTTCACAGTGAGATCTATGCGATATGGCCGAGAAAATGTAATTTTGATGTTAACTCCCAAACCGCTGCGCAGAAGTCAACCAAACTTCACCCAATAGTGTATTGTATCACATTCTAGTAGTTACATTTTAAAATTTCGTTCAAGGACATTTGGTTTGAGCGCAATTATTAAACTTAGGTCAAAAAAGCCATTTAAGCCTTTTCACAGTGAGATCTATGCGATATGGCCGAGAAATGTAATTTTGATGTTAACTCCCAAACCGCTGCGCAGAAGTAAACCAAACTTCACCCATTAGTGTATTGTATCACAATCTAGTAGTTACATGTGGAAATTTGGTTCTAGGACATTTGATTTGAGCGCAATCCTCAAACTTAGGTCAAAAAAGCCATTTAAGCCTTTTCACAGTGAGATCTATGCGATATGGCCGAGAAATGTAATTTTGATGTTAACTCCCAAACCGCTGCGCAGAAGTCAACCAAACTTCACCCAATAGTGTATTGTATCACATTCTAGTAGTTACATTTGAAAATTTCGTTCTAGGACATTTGGTTTGAGCGCAATTATTAAACTTAGGTCAAAAAAGCCATTTAAGCCTTTTCACAGTGAGATCTATGCGATATGGCCGAGAAATGTAATTTTGATGTTAACTCCCAAACCGCTGCGCAGAAGTAAACCAACCTTCACCCATTAGTGTATTGTATCACAATCTAGTAGTTACATGTGGAAATTTGGTTCTAGGACATTTGATTTTAGCGCAATCCTCAAACTTAGGTCAAAAAAGCCATTTAAGCCTTTTCACAGTGAGATCTATGCGATATGGCCGAGAAATGTAATTTTGATGTTAACTCCCAAACCGCTGCGCAGAAGTCAACCAAACTTCACCCAATAGTGTATTGTATCACAATCTAGTAGTTACATTTGAAAATTTTGTTCTAGGAAATTTTGTTTGAGCGCAATCATCAAACTTAATTAAAAAAGTCATTTAAGCCTTTTCACAGTGAGATCTATGCGATATGGCCGAGAAATGTAATTTTGATGTTAACTCCCAAACCGCTGCGCAGAAGTCAACCAAACTTCACCCAATAGTGTATTGTATCACAATCTAGTAGTTACATTTGAAAATTTTGTTCTAGGACATTTTGTTTGAACGCAATCATCAAACTTAATTAAAAAAGTCATTTAAGCCTTTTCACAGTGAGATCTATGCGATATGGCCGAGAAATGTAATTTTGATGTTAACTCCCAAACCGCTGCGCAGAAGTCAACCAAACTTCACCCAATAGTGTATTGTATCACAATCTAGTAGTTACATTTGAAAATTTTGTTTTAGGAAATTTTGTTTGAGCGCAATCATCAAACTTAATTAAAAAAGTCATTTAAGCCTTTTCACAGTGAGATATATGCGATATGGCCGAGAAATGTAATTTTGATGTTCACTCCCAAACCGCTGCGCAGAAGACAACCAAACTTCACCCATTAGTGTATTGTATCACAATCTAGTAGTTACATGTGGAAATTTGGTTATAGGACATTTGATTTGAGCGCAATCCTCAAACTTAGGTCAAAAAAGCCATTTAAGCCTTTTCACAGTGAGATCTATGCGATATGGCCGAGAAATGTAATTTTGATGTTAACTCCCAAACCGCTGCGCAGAAGTCAACCAAACTTCACCCATTAGTGTATTGTATCACAATCTAGTAGTTACATTTGAAAATTTCGTTCTAGGACATTTGGTTTGAACGCAATCTTTAAACTTAGGTCAAAAAAGCCATTTAAGCCTTTTCACAGTGAGATCTATGCGATATGGCCGAGAAATGTAATTTTGATGTTAACTCCCAAACCGCTGCGCAGAAGTCAACCAAACTTCACCCAATAGTGTATTGTATCACAATCTAGTAGTTACATTTGAAAATTTTGTTCTAGGACATTTTGTTTGAACGCAATCATCAAACTTAATTAAAAAAGTCATTTAAGCCTTTTCACAGTGAGATCTATGCGATATGGCCGAGAAATGTAATTTTGATGTTAACTCCCAAACCGCTGCGCAGAAGTCAACCAAACTTCACCCAATAGTGTATTGTATCACAATCTAGTAGTTACATTTGAAAATTTTGTTCTAGGAAATTTTGTTTGAGCGCAATCATCAAACTTAATTAAAAAAGTCATTTAAGCCTTTTCACAGTGAGATCTATGCGATATGGCCGAGAAATGTAATTTTGATGTTAACTCCCAAACCGCTGCGCAGAAGTCAACCAAACTTCACCCATTAGTGTATTTTATCACAATCTAGTAGTTACATGTGGAAATTTGGTTATAAGACATTTGATTTGAGCGCAATCCTCAAACTTAGGTCAAAAAAGCCATTTAAGTCTTTTCACAGTGAGATCTATGCGATATGGCCGAGAAATGTAATTTTGATGTTAACTCCCAAACCGCTGCGCAGAAGTCAACCAAACTTCACCCATTAGTGTATTGTATCACAATCTAGTAGTTACATTTGAAAATTTCGTTCTAGGACATTTGGTTTGAGCGCAATCTTTAAACTTAGGTCAAAAAAGCCATTTAAGCCTTTTCACAGTGAGATCTATGCGATATGGCCGAGAAATGTAATTTTGATGTTAACTCCCAAACCGCTGCGCAGAAGTCAACCAAACTTCACCCAATAGTGTATTGTATCACAATCTAGTAGTTACATTTGAAAATTTTGTTCTAGGACATTTTGTTTGAACGCAATCATCAAACTTAATTAAAAAAGTCATTTAAGCCTTTTCACAGTGAGATCTATGCGATATGGCCGAGAAATGTAATTTTGATGTTAACTCCCAAACCGCTGCGCAGAAGTCAACCAAACTTCACCCAATAGTGTATTGTATCACAATCTAGTAGTTACATTTGAAAATTTTGTTCTAGGAAATTTTGTTTGAGCGCAATCATCAAACTTAATTAAAAAAGTCATTTAAGCCTTTTCACAGTGAGATCTATGCGATATGGCCGAGAAATGTAATTTTGATGTTAACTCCCAAACCGCTGCGCAGAAGTCAACCAAACTTCACCCAATAGTGTATTGTATCACATTCTAGTAGTTACATTTGAAAATTTCGTTCTAGGACATTTGGTTTGAGCGCAATCCTCAAACTTAGGTCAAAAAAGCCATTTAAGCCTTTTCACAGTGAGATCTATGCGATATGGCCGAGAAATGTAATTTTGATGTTAACTCCCAAACCGCTGCGCAGAAGTCAACCAAACTTCACCCAATAGTGTATTGTATCACAATCTAGTAGTTACATTTAAAAATTTTGTTCTAGGACATTTTGTTTGAACGCAATCATCAAACTTAATTAAAAAAGTCATTTAAGCCTTTTCACAGTGAGATCTATGCGATATGGCCGAGAAATGTAATTTTGATGTTAACTCCCAAACCGCTGCGCAGAAGTCAACCAAACTTCACCCATTAGTGTATTGTATCACAATCTAGTAGTTACATGTGGAAATTTGGTTATAGGACATTTGATTTGAGCGCAATCCTCAAACTTAGGTCAAAAAAGCCATTTAAGCCTTTTCACAGTGAGATCTATGCGATATGGCCGAGAAATGTAATTTTGATGTTAACTCCCAAACCGCTGCGCAGAAGTCAACCAAACTTCACCCATTAGTGTATTTTATCACAATCTAGTAGTTACATGTGGAAATTTGGTTCTAGGACATTTGATTTGAGCGCAATCCTCAAACTTAGGTCAAAAAAGCCATTTAAGCCTTTTCACAGTGAGATCTATGCGATATGGCCGAGAAATGTAATTTTGATGTTAACTCCCAAACCGCTGCGCAGAAGTCAACCAAACTTCACCCAATAGTGTATTGTATCACATTCTAGTAGTTACATTTGAAAATTTCGTTCTAGGACATTTGGTTTGAGCGCAATCCTCAAACTTAGGTCAAAAAAGCCATTTAAGCCTTTTCACAGTGAAATCTAAGCGATATGGCCGAGAAATGTAATTTTGATGTTAACTCCCAAACCGCTGCGCAGAAGTCAACCAAACTTCACCCAATAGTGTATTGTATCACAATCTAGTAGTTATATTTGAAAATTTTGTTCTAGGACATTTTGTTTGAACGCAATCATCAAACTTAATTAAAAAAGTCATTTAAGCCTTTTCACAGTGAGATCTATGCGATATGGCCGAGAAATGTAATTTTGATGTTAACTCCCAAACCGCTGCGCAGAAGTCAACCAAACTTCACCCAATAGTGTATTGTATCACAATCTAGTAGTTACCTTTGAAAATTTTGTTCTAGGACATTTTGTTTGAACGCAATCCTCAAACTTAGGTCAAAAAAGCCATTTAAGCCTTTTCACAGTGAGATCTATGCGATATGGCCGAGAAATGTAATTTTGATGTTAACTCCCAAACCGCTGCGCAGAAGTAAACCAAACTTCACCCATTAGTGTATTGTATCACAATCTAGTAGTTACATGTGGAAATTTGGTTCTAGGACATTTGATTTGAGCGCAATCCTCAAACTTAGGTCAAAAAAGCCATTTAAGCCTTTTCACAGTGAGATCTATGCGATATGGCCGAGAAATGTAATTTTGATGTTAACTCCCAAACCGCTGCGCAGAAGTCAACCAAACTTCACCCAATAGTGTATTGTATCACAATCTAGTAGTTACATTTGAAAATTTTGTTCTAGGACATTTTGTTTGAATGCAATCATCAAACTTAATTAAAAAAGTCATTTAAGCCTTTTCACAGTGAGATCTATGCGATATGGCCGAGAAATGTAATTTTGATGTTAACTCCCAAACCGCTGCGCAGAAGTCAACCAAACTTCACCCATTAGTGTATTTTATCACAATCTAGTAGTTACATGTGGAAATTTGGTTCTAGGACATTTGATTTGAGCGCAATCCTCAAACGTAGGTCAAAAAAGCCATTTAAGCCTTTTCACAGTGAGATCTATGCGATATGGCCGAGAAATGTAATTTTGATGTTAACTCCCAAACCGCTGCGCAGAAGTCAACCAAACTTCACCCAATAGTGTATTGTATCACAATCTAGTAGTTACATTTGAAAATTTTGTTCTAGGACATTTTGTTTGAACGCAATCATCAAACTTAATTAAAAAAGTCATTTAAGCCTTTTCACAGTGAGATCTTTGCGATATGGCCGAGAAATGTAATTTTGATGTTAACTCCCAAACCGCTGCGCAGAAGTCAACCAAACTTCACCCAATAGTGTATTGTATCACAATCTAGTAGTTACATTTGAAAATTTTGTTCTAGGAAATTTTGTTTGAGCGCAATCATCAAACTTAATTAAAAAAGTCATTTAAGCCTTTTCACAGTGAGATCTATGCGATATGGCCGAGAAATGTAATTTTGATGTTAACTCCCAAACCGCTGCGCAGAAGTCAACCAAACTTCACCCATTAGTGTATTTTATCACAATCTAGTAGTTACATGTGGAAATTTGGTTCTAGGACATTTGATTTGAGCGCAATCCTCAAACTTAGGTCAAAAAAGCCATTTAAGCCTTTTCACAGTGAGATCTATGCGATATGGCCGAGAAATGTAATTTTGATGTTAACTCCCAAACCGCTGCGCAGAAGTCAACCAAACTTCACCCAATAGTGTATTGTATCACAATCTAGTAGTTACATTTAAAAATTTTGTTCTAGGACATTTTGTTTGAACGCAATCATCAAACTTAATTAAAAAAGTCATTTAAGCCTTTTCACAGTGAGATCTATGCGATATGGCCGAGAAATGTAATTTTGATGTTAACTCCCAAACCGCTGCGCAGAAGTCAAACCAAACTTCACCCATTAGTGTATTGTATCACAATCTAGTAGTTACATGTGGAAATTTGGTTATAGGACATTTGATTTGAGCGCAATCCTCAAACTTAGGTCAAAAAAGCCATTTAAGCCTTTTCACAGTGAGATCTATGCGATATGGCCGAGAAATGTAATTTTGATGTTAACTCCCAAACCGCTGCGCAGAAGTCAACCAAACTTCACCCAATAGTGTATTGTATCACAATCTAGTAGTTACATTTGAAAATTTTGTTCTAGGACATTTTGTTTGAACGCAATCATCAAACTTAATTAAAAAAGTCATTTAAGCCTTTTCACAGTGAGATCTATGCGATATGGCCGAGAAATGTAATTTTGATGTTAACTCCCAAACCGCTGCGCAGAAGTCAACCAAACTTCACCCAATAGTGTATTGTATCACAATCTAGTAGTTACATTTGAAAATTTTGTTCTAGGAAATTTTGTTTGAGCGCAATCATCAAACTTAATTAAAAAAGTCATTTAAGCCTTTTCACAGTGAGATCTATGCGATATGGCCGAGAAATGTAATTTTGATGTTAACTCCCAAACCGCTGCGCAGAAGTCAACCAAACTTCACCCATTAGTGTATTTTATCACAATCTAGTAGTTACATGTGGAAATTTGGTTCTAGGACATTTGATTTGAGCGCAATCCTCAAACTTAGGTCAAAAAAGCCATTTAAGCCTTTTCACAGTGAGATCTATGCGATATGGCCGAGAAATGTAATTTTGATGTTAACTCCCAAACCGCTGCGCAGAAGTCAACCAAACTTCACCCAATAGTGTATTGTATCACAATCTAGTAGTTACATTTAAAAATTTTGTTCTAGGACATTTTGTTTGAACGCAATCATCAAACTTAATTAAAAAAGTCATTTAAGCCTTTTCACAGTGAGATCTATGCGATATGGCCGAGAAATGTAATTTTGATGTTAACTCCCAAACCGCTGCGCAGAAGTCAACCAAACTTCACCCATTAGTGTATTGTATCACAATCTAGTAGTTACATGTGGAAATTTGGTTATAGGACATTTGATTTGAGCGCAATCCTCAAACTTAGGTCAAAAAAGCCATTTAAGCCTTTTCACAGTGAGATCTATGCGATATGGCCGAGAAATGTAATTTTGATGTTAACTCCCAAACCGCTGCGCAGAAGTCAACCAAACTTCACCCAATAGTGTATTGTATCACAATCTAGTAGTTACATTTGAAAATTTTGTTCTAGGAAATTTTGTTTGAGCGCAATCATCAAACTTAATTAAAAAAGTCATTTAAGCCTTTTCACAGTGAGATCTATGCGATATGGCCGAGAAATGTAATTTTTATGTTAACTCCCATACCGCTGCGCAGAAGTCAACCAAACTTCACCCATTAGTGTATTTTATCACAATCTAGTAGTTACATGTGGAAATTTGGTTCTAGGACATTTGATTTGAGCGCAATCCTCAAACTTAGGTCAAAAAAGCCATTTAAGCCTTTTCACAGTGAGATCTATGCGATATGGCCGAGAAATGTAATTTTGATGTTAACTCCCAAACCGCTGCGCAGAAGTCAACCAAACTTCACCCAATAGTGTATTGTATCACATTCTAGTAGTTACATTTGAAAATTTCGTTCTAGGACATTTGGATTGAGCGCAATCCTCAAACTTAGGTCAAAAAAGCCATTTAAGCCTTTTCACAGTGAGATCTATGCGATATGGCCGAGAAATGTAATTTTGATGTTAACTCCCAAACCGCTGCGCAGAAGTCAACCAAACTTCACCCAATAGTGTATTGTATCACATTCTAGTAGTTACATTTGAAAATTTCGTTCTAGGACATTTGGTTTGAGCGCAATCCTCAAACTTAGGTCAAAAAAGCCATTTAAGCCTTTTCACAGTTAGATCTATGCGATATGGCCAAGAAATGTAATTTTGATGTTAACTCCCAAACCGCTGCGCAGAAGTCAACCAAACTTCACCCAATAGTGTATTGTATCACAATCTAGTAGTTACATTTGAAAATTTTGTTCTAGGACATTTTGTTTGAACGCAATCATCAAACTTAATTAAAAAAGTCATTTAAGCCTTTTCACAGTGAGATCTATGCGATATGGCCGAGAAATGTAATTTTGATGTTAACTCCCAAACCGCTGCGCAGAAGTCAACCAAACTTCACCCAATAGTGTATTGTATCACAATCTAGTAGTTACATTTGAAAATTTTGTTCTAGGAAATTTTGTTTGAGCGCAATCATCAAACTTAATTAAAAAAGTCATTTAAGCCTTTTCACAGTGAGATCTATGCGATATGGCCGAGAAATGTAATTTTGATGTTAACTCCCAAACCGCTGCGCAGAAGTCAACCAAACTTCACCCATTAGTGTATTTTATCACAATCTAGTAGTTACATGTGGAAATTTGGTTCTAGGACATTTGATTTGAGCGCAATCCTCAAACTTAGGTCAAAAAAGCCATTTAAGCCTTTTCACAGTGAGATCTATGCGATATGGCCGAGAAATGTAATTTTGATGTTAACTCCCAAACCGCTGCGCAGAAGTCAACCAAACTTCACCCAATAGTGTATTGTATCACAATCTAGTAGTTACATTTAAAAATTTTGTTCTAGGACATTTTGTTTGAACGCAATCATCAAACTTAATTAAAAAAGTCATTTAAGCCTTTTCACAGTGAGATCTATGCGATATGGCCGAGAAATGTAATTTTGATGTTAACTCCCAAACCGCTGCGCAGAAGTCAACCAAACTTCACCCATTAGTGTATTGTATCACAATCTAGTAGTTACATGTGGAAATTTGGTTATAGGACATTTGATTTGAGCGCAATCCTCAAACTTAGGTCAAAAAAGCCATTTAAGCCTTTTCACAGTGAGATCTATGCGATATGGCCGAGAAATGTAATTTTGATGTTAACTCCCAAACCGCTGCGCAGAAGTCAACCAAACTTCACCCAATAGTGTATTGTATCACAATCTAGTAGTTACATTTGAAAATTTTGTTCTAGGAAATTTTGTTTGAGCGCAATCATCAAACTTAATTAAAAAAGTCATTTAAGCCTTTTCACAGTGAGATCTATGCGATATGGCCGAGAAATGTAATTTTTATGTTAACTCCCATACCGCTGCGCAGAAGTCAACCAAACTTCACCCATTAGTGTATTTTATCACAATCTAGTAGTTACATGTGGAAATTTGGTTCTAGGACATTTGATTTGAGCGCAATCCTCAAACTTAGGTCAAAAAAGCCATTTAAGCCTTTTCACAGTGAGATCTATGCGATATGGCCGAGAAATGTAATTTTGATGTTAACTCCCAAACCGCTGCGCAGAAGTCAACCAAACTTCACCCAATAGTGTATTGTATCACATTCTAGTAGTTACATTTGAAAATTTCGTTCTAGGACATTTGGATTGAGCGCAATCCTCAAACTTAGGTCAAAAAAGCCATTTAAGCCTTTTCACAGTGAGATCTATGCGATATGGCCGAGAAATGTAATTTTGATGTTAACTCCCAAACCGCTGCGCAGAAGTCAACCAAACTTCACCCAATAGTGTATTGTATCACATTCTAGTAGTTACATTTGAAAATTTCGTTCTAGGACATTTGGTTTGAGCGCAATCCTCAAACTTAGGTCAAAAAAGCCATTTAAGCCTTTTCACAGTGAGATCTATGCGATATGGCCAAGAAATGTAATTTTGATGTTAACTCCCAAACCGCTGCGCAGAAGTCAACCAAACTTCACCCAATAGTGTATTGTATCACAATCTAGTAGTTACATTTGAAAATTTTGTTCTAGGACATTTTGTTTGAACGCAATCATCAAACTTAATTAAAAAAGTCATTTAAGCCTTTTCACAGTGAGATCTATGCGATATGGCCGAGAAATGTAATTTTGATGTTAACTCCCAAACCGCTGCGCAGAAGTCAACCAAACTTCACCCAATAGTGTATTGTATCACAATCTAGTAGTTACATTTGAAAATTTTGTTCTAGGACATTTTGTTTGAGCGCAATCCTCAAACTTAGGTCAAAAAAGCCATTTAAGCCTTTTCACAGTGAGATCTATGCGATATGGCCGAGAAATGTAATTTTGATGTTAACTCCCAAACCGCTGCGCAGAAGTCAACCAAACTTCACCCAATAGTGTATTGTATCACAATCTAGTAGTTACATTTGAAAATTTTGTTCTAGGACATTTTGTTTGAACGCAATCATCAAACTTAATTAAAAAAGTCATTTAAGCCTTTTCACAGTGAGATCTATGCGATATGGCCGAGAAATGTAATTTTGATGTTAACTCCCAAACCGCTGCGCAGAAGTCAACCAAACTTCACCCAATAGTGTATTGTATCACAATCTAGTAGTTACATTTGAAAATTTTGTTCTAGGAAATTTTGTTTGAGCGCAATCATCAAACTTAATTAAAAAAGTCATTTAAGCCTTTTCACAGTGAGATCTATGCGATATGGCCGAGAAATGTAATTTTGATGTTAACTCCCAAACCGCTGCGCAGAAGTCAACCAAACTTCACCCAATAGTGTATTGTATCACAATCTAGTAGTTACCTTTGAAAATTTTGTTCTAGGACATTTTGTTTGAACGCAATCCTCAAACTTAGGTCAAAAAAGCCATTTAAGCCTTTTTACAGTGAGATCTATGCGATATGGCCGAGAAATGTAATTTTGATGTTAACTCCCAAACCGCTGCGCAGAAGTCAACCAAACTTCACCCAATAGTGTATTGTATCACAATCTAGTAGTTACATTTAAAAATTTTGTTCTAGGACATTTTGTTTGAACGCAATCATCAAACTTAATTAAAAAAGTCATTTAAGCCTTTTCACAGTGAGATCTATGCGATATGGCCGAGAAATGTAATTTTGATGTTAACTCCCAAACCGCTGCGCAGAAGTCAACCAAACTTCACCCATTAGTGTATTGTATCACAATCTAGTAGTTACATGTGGAAATTTGGTTATAGGACATTTGATTTGAGCGCAATCCTCAAACTTAGGTCAAAAAAGCCATTTAAGCCTTTTCACAGTGAGATCTATGCGATATGGCCGAGAAATGTAATTTTGATGTTAACTCCCAAACCGCTGCGCAGAAGTCAACCAAACTTCACCCAATAGTGTATTGTATCACAATCTAGTAGTTACATTTGAAAATTTTGTTCTAGGACATTTTGTTTGAGCGCAATCCTCAAACTTCGGTCAAAAAAGCCATTTAAGCCTTTTCACAGTGAGATCTATGCGATATGGCCGAGAAATGTAATTTTGATGTTAACTCCCAAACCGCTGCGCAGAAGTCAACCAAACTTCACCCAATAGTGTATTGTATCACAATCTAGTAGTTACATTTGAAAATTTTGTTCTAGGACATTTTGTTTGAACGCAATCATCAAACTTAATTAAAAAAGTCATTTAAGCCTTTTCACAGTGAGATCTATGCGATATGGCCGAGAAATGTAATTTTGATGTTAACTCCCAAACCGCTGCGCAGAAGTCAACCAAACTTCACCCAATAGTGTATTGTATCACAATCTAGTAGTTACATTTGAAAATTTTGTTCTAGGAAATTTTGTTTGAGCGCAATCATCAAACTTAATTAAAAAAGTCATTTAAGCCTTTTCACAGTGAGATCTATGCGATATGGCCGAGAAATGTAATTTTGATGTTAACTCCCAAACCGCTGCGCAGAAGTCAACCAAACTTCACCCATTAGTGTATTTTATCACAATCTAGTAGTTACATGTGGAAATTTGGTTCTAGGACATTTGATTTGAGCGCAATCCTCAAACTTAGGTCAAAAAAGCCATTTAAGCCTTTTCACAGTGAGATCTATGCGATATGGCCGAGAAATGTAATTTTGATGTTAACTCCCAAACCGCTGCGCAGAAGTCAACCAAACTTCACCCAATAGTGTATTGTATCACAATCTAGTAGTTACATTTAAAAATTTTGTTCTAGGACATTTTGTTTGAACGCAATCATCAAACTTAATTAAAAAAGTCATTTAAGCCTTTTCACAGTGAGATCTATGCGATATGGCCGAGAAATGTAATTTTGATGTTAACTCCCAAACCGCTGCGCAGAAGTCAACCAAACTTCACCCATTAGTGTATTGTATCACAATCTAGTAGTTACATGTGGAAATTTGGTTATAGGACATTTGATTTGAGCGCAATCCTCAAACTTAGGTCAAAAAAGCCATTTAAGCCTTTTCACAGTGAGATCTATGCGATATGGCCGAGAAATGTAATTTTGATGTTAACTCCCAAACCGCTGCGCAGAAGTCAACCAAACTTCACCCAATAGTGTATTGTATCACAATCTAGTAGTTACATTTGAAAATTTTGTTCTAGGAAATTTTGTTTGAGCGCAATCATCAAACTTAATTAAAAAAGTCATTTAAGCCTTTTCACAGTGAGATCTATGCGATATGGCCGAGAAATGTAATTTTGATGTTAACTCCCAAACCGCTGCGCAGAAGTCAACCAAACTTCACCCATTAGTGTATTTTATCACAATCTAGTAGTTACATGTGGAAATTTGGTTCTAGGACATTTGATTTGAGCGCAATCCTCAAACTTAGGTCAAAAAAGCCATTTAAGCCTTTTCACAGTGAGATCTATGCGATATGGCCGAGAAATGTAATTTTGATGTTAACTCCCAAACCGCTGCGCAGAAGTCAACCAAACTTCAACCAATAGTGTATTGTATCACATTCTAGTAGTTACATTTGAAAATTTCGTTCTAGGACATTTGGTTTGAGCGCAATCCTCAAACTTAGGTCAAAAAAGCCATTTAAGCCTTTTCACAGTGAGATCTATGCGATATGGCCGAGAAATGTAATTTTGATGTTAACTCCCAAACCGCTGCGCAGAAGTCAACCAAACTTCACCCAATAGTGTATTGTATCACATTCTAGTAGTTACATTTGAAAATTTCGTTCTAGGACATTTGGTTTGAGCGCAATCCTCAAACTTAGGTCAAAAAAGCCATTTAAGCCTTTTCACAGTGAGATCTATGCGATATGGCCGAGAAATGTAATTTTGATGTTAACTCCCAAACCGCTGCGCAGAAGTCAACCAAACTTCACCCAATAGTGTATTGTATCACAATCTAGTAGTTACATTTGAAAATTTTGTTCTAGGACATTTTGTTTGAACGCAATCATCAAACTTAATTAAAAAAGTCATTTAAGCCTTTTCACAGTGAGATCTATGCGATATGGCCGAGAAATGTAATTTTGATGTTAACTCCCAAACCGCTGCGCAGAAGTCAACCAAACTTCACCCAATAGTGTATTGTATCACAATCTAGTAGTTACATTTGAAAATTTTGTTCTAGGACATTTTGTTTGAACGCAATCATCAAACTTAATTAAAAAAGTCATTTAAGCCTTTTCACAGTGAGATCTATGCGATATGGCCGAGAAATGTAATTTTGATGTTAACTCCCAAACCGCTGCGCAGAAGTCAACCAAACTTCACCCAATAGTGTATTGTATCACAATCTAGTAGTTACATTTGAAAATTTTGTTCTAGGAAATTTTGTTTGAGCGCAATCATCAAACTTAATTAAAAAAGTCATTTAAGCCTTTTCACAGTGAGATCTATGCGATATGGCCGAGAAATGTAATTTTGATGTTAACTCCCAAACCGCTGCGCAGAAGTCAACCAAACTTCACCCATTAGTGTATTTTATCACAATCTAGTAGTTACATGTGGAAATTTGGTTCTAGGACATTTGATTTGAGCGCAATCCTCAAACTTAGGTCAAAAAAGCCATTTAAGCCTTTTCACAGTGAGATCTATGCGATATGGCCGAGAAATGTAATTTTGATGTTAACTCCCAAACCGCTGCGCAGAAGTCAACCAAACTTCACCCATTAGTGTATTGTATCACAATCTAGTAGTTACATGTGGAAATTTGGTTATAGGACATTTGATTTGAGCGCAATCCTCAAACTTAGGTCAAAAAAGCCATTTAAGCCTTTTCACAGTGAGATCTATGCGATATGGCCGAGAAATGTAATTTTGATGTTAACTCCCAAACCGCTGCGCAGAAGTCAACCAAACTTCACCCAATAGTGTATTGTATCACAATCTAGTAGTTACATTTGAAAATTTTGTTCTAGGACATTTTGTTTGAACGCAATCATCAAACTTAATTAAAAAAGTCATTTAAGCCTTTTCACAGTGAGATCTATGCGATATGGCCGAGAAATGTAATTTTGATGTTAACTCCCAAACCGCTGCGCAGAAGTCAACCAAACTTCACCCAATAGTGTATTGTATCACAATCTAGTAGTTACATTTGAAAATTTTGTTCTAGGAAATTTTGTTTGAGCGCAATCATCAAACTTAATTAAAAAAGTCATTTAAGCCTTTTCACAGTGAGATCTATGCGATATGGCCGAGAAATGTAATTTTGATGTTAACTCCCAAACCGCTGCGCAGAAGTCAACCAAACTTCACCCATTAGTGTATTTTATCACAATCTAGTAGTTACATGTGGAAATTTGGTTCTAGGACATTTGATTTGAGCGCAATCCTCAAACTTAGGTCAAAAAAGCCATTTAAGCCTTTTCACAGTGAGATCTATGCGATATGGCCGAGAAATGTAATTTTGATGTTAACTCCCAAACCGCTGCGCAGAAGTCAACCAAACTTCACCCAATAGTGTATTGTATCACAATCTAGTAGTTACATTTAAAAATTTTGTTCTAGGACATTTTGTTTGAACGCAATCATCAAACTTAATTAAAAAAGTCATTTAAGCCTTTTCACAGTGAGATCTATGCGATATGGCCGAGAAATGTAATTTTGATGTTAACTCCCAAACCGCTGCGCAGAAGTCAACCAAACTTCACCCATTAGTGTATTGTATCACAATCTAGTAGTTACATGTGGAAATTTGGTTATAGGACATTTGATTTGAGCGCAATCCTCAAACTTAGGTCAAAAAAGCCATTTAAGCCTTTTCACAGTGAGATCTATGCGATATGGCCGAGAAATGTAATTTTGATGTTAACTCCCAAACCGCTGCGCAGAAGTCAACCAAACTTCACCCAATAGTGTATTGTATCACAATCTAGTAGTTACATTTGAAAATTTTGTTCTAGGAAATTTTGTTTGAGCGCAATCATCAAACTTAATTAAAAAAGTCATTTAAGCCTTTTCACAGTGAGATCTATGCGATATGGCCGAGAAATGTAATTTTTATGTTAACTCCCAAACCGCTGCGCAGAAGTCAACCAAACTTCACCCAATAGTGTATTGTATCACAATCTAGTAGTTATATTTGAAAATTTTGTTCTAGGACATTTTGTTTGAACGCAATCATCAAACTTAATTAAAAAAGTCATTTAAGCCTTTTCACAGTGAGATCTATGCGATATGGCCGAGAAATGTAATTTTGATGTTAACTCCCAAACCGCTGCGCAGAAGTCAACCAAACTTCACCCAATAGTGTATTGTATCACAATCTAGTAGTTACCTTTGAAAATTTTGTTCTAGGACATTTTGTTTGAACGCAATCCTCAAACTTAGGTCAAAAAAGCCATTTAAGCCTTTTCACAGTGAGATCTATGCGATATGGCCGAGAAATGTAATTTTGATGTTAACTCCCAAACCGCTGCGCAGAAGTAAACCAAACTTCACCCATTAGTGTATTGTATCACAATCTAGTAGTTACATGTGGAAATTTGGTTCTAGGACATTTGATTTGAGCGCAATCCTCAAACTTAGGTCAAAAAAGCCATTTAAGCCTTTTCACAGTGAGATCTATGCGATATGGCCGAGAAATGTAATTTTGATGTTAACTCCCAAACCGCTGCGCAGAAGTCAACCAAACTTCACCCAATAGTGTATTGTATCACAATCTAGTAGTTACATTTGAAAATTTTGTTCTAGGACATTTTGTTTGAATGCAATCATCAAACTTAATTAAAAAAGTCATTTAAGCCTTTTCACAGTGAGATCTATGCGATATGGCCGAGAAATGTAATTTTGATGTTAACTCCCAAACCGCTGCGCAGAAGTCAACCAAACTTCACCCATTAGTGTATTTTATCACAATCTAGTAGTTACATGTGGAAATTTGGTTCTAGGACATTTGATTTGAGCGCAATCCTCAAACTTAGGTCAAAAAAGCCATTTAAGCCTTTTCACAGTGAGATCTATGCGATATGGCCGAGAAATGTAATTTTGATGTTAACTCCCAAACCGCTGCGCAGAAGTCAACCAAACTTCACCCAATAGTGTATTGTATCACAATCTAGTAGTTACATTTGAAAATTTTGTTCTAGGACATTTTGTTTGAACGCAATCATCAAACTTAATTAAAAAAGTCATTTAAGCCTTTTCACAGTGAGATCTATGCGATATGGCCGAGAAATGTAATTTTGATGTTAACTCCCAAACCGCTGCGCAGAAGTCAACCAAACTTCACCCAATAGTGTATTGTATCACAATCTAGTAGTTACATGTGGAAATTTGGTTCTAGGACATTTGATTTGAGCGCAATCCTCAAACGTAGGTCAAAAAAGCCATTTAAGCCTTTTCACAGTGAGATCTATGCGATATGGCCGAGAAATGTAATTTTGATGTTAACTCCCAAACCGCTGCGCAGAAGTCAACCAAACTTCACCCAATAGTGTATTGTATCACAATCTAGTAGTTACATTTGAAAATTTTGTTCTAGGACATTTTGTTTGAACGCAATCATCAAACTTAATTAAAAAAGTCATTTAAGCCTTTTCACAGTGAGATCTTTGCGATATGGCCGAGAAATGTAATTTTGATGTTAACTCCCAAACCGCTGCGCAGAAGTCAACCAAACTTCACCCAATAGTGTATTGTATCACAATCTAGTAGTTACATTTGAAAATTTTGTTCTAGGAAATTTTGTTTGAGCGCAATCATCAAACTTAATTAAAAAAGTCATTTAAGCCTTTTCACAGTGAGATCTATGCGATATGGCCGAGAAATGTAATTTTGATGTTAACTCCCAAACCGCTGCGCAGAAGTCAACCAAACTTCACCCATTAGTGTATTTTATCACAATCTAGTAGTTACATGTGGAAATTTGGTTCTAGGACATTTGATTTGAGCGCAATCCTCAAACTTAGGTCAAAAAAGCCATTTAAGCCTTTTCACAGTGAGATCTATGCGATATGGCCGAGAAATGTAATTTTGATGTTAACTCCCAAACCGCTGCGCAGAAGTCAACCAAACTTCACCCAATAGTGTATTGTATCACAATCTAGTAGTTACATTTAAAAATTTTGTTCTAGGACATTTTGTTTGAACGCAATCATCAAACTTAATTAAAAAAGTCATTTAAGCCTTTTCACAGTGAGATCTATGCGATATGGCCGAGAAATGTAATTTTGATGTTAACTCCCAAACCGCTGCGCAGAAGTCAACCAAACTTCACCCATTAGTGTATTGTATCACAATCTAGTAGTTACAAGTGGAAATTTGGTTATAGGACATTTGATTTGAGCGCAATCCTCAAACTTAGGTCAAAAAAGCCATTTAAGCCTTTTCACAGTGAGATATATGCGATATGGCCGAGAAATGTAATTTTGATGTTAACTCCCAAACCGCTGCGCAGAAGTCAACCAAACTTCACCCATTAGTGTATTTTATCACAATCTAGTAGTTACATGTGGAAATTTGGTTCTAGGACATTTGATTTGAGCGCAATCCTCAAACTTAGGTCAAAAAAGCCATTTAAGCCTTTTCACAGTGAGATCTATGCGATATGGCCGAGAAATGTAATTTTGATGTTAACTCCCAAACCGCTGCGCAGAAGTCAACCAAACTTCACCCAATAGTGTATTGTATCACATTCTAGTAGTTACATTTGAAAATTTCGTTCTAGGACATTTGGTTTGAGCGCAATCCTCAAACTTAGGTCAAAAAAGCCATTTAAGCCTTTTCACAGTGAAATCTAAGCGATATGGCCGAGAAATGTAATTTTGATGTTAACTCCCAAACCGCTGCGCAGAAGTCAACCAAACTTCACCCAATAGTGTATTGTATCACAATCTAGTAGTTATATTTGAAAATTTTGTTCTAGGACATTTTGTTTGAACGCAATCATCAAACTTAATTAAAAAAGTCATTTAAGCCTTTTCACAGTGAGATCTATGCGATATGGCCGAGAAATGTAATTTTGATGTTAACTCCCAAACCGCTGCGCAGAAGTCAACCAAACTTCACCCAATAGTGTATTGTATCACAATCTAGTAGTTACCTTTGAAAATTTTGTTCTAGGACATTTTGTTTGAACGCAATCCTCAAACTTAGGTCAAAAAAGCCATTTAAGCCTTTTCACAGTGAGATCTATGCGATATGGCCGAGAAATGTAATTTTGATGTTAACTCCCAAACCGCTGCGCAGAAGTAAACCAAACTTCACCCATTAGTGTATTGTATCACAATCTAGTAGTTACATGTGGAAATTTGGTTCTAGGACATTTGATTTGAGCGCAATCCTCAAACTTAGGTCAAAAAAGCCATTTAAGCCTTTTCACAGTGAGATCTATGCGATATGGCCGAGAAATGTAATTTTGATGTTAACTCCCAAACCGCTGCGCAGAAGTCAACCAAACTTCACCCAATAGTGTATTGTATCACAATCTAGTAGTTACATTTGAAAATTTTGTTCTAGGACATTTTGTTTGAATGCAATCATCAAACTTAATTAAAAAAGTCATTTAAGCCTTTTCACAGTGAGATCTATGCGATATGGCCGAGAAATGTAATTTTGATGTTAACTCCCAAACCGCTGCGCAGAAGTCAACCAAACTTCACCCATTAGTGTATTTTATCACAATCTAGTAGTTACATGTGGAAATTTGGTTCTAGGACATTTGATTTGAGCGCAATCCTCAAACGTAGGTCAAAAAAGCCATTTAAGCCTTTTCACAGTGAGATCTATGCGATATGGCCGAGAAATGTAATTTTGATGTTAACTCCCAAACCGCTGCGCAGAAGTCAACCAAACTTCACCCAATAGTGTATTGTATCACAATCTAGTAGTTACATTTGAAAATTTTGTTCTAGGACATTTTGTTTGAACGCAATCATCAAACTTAATTAAAAAAGTCATTTAAGCCTTTTCACAGTGAGATCTTTGCGATATGGCCGAGAAATGTAATTTTGATGTTAACTCCCAAACCGCTGCGCAGAAGTCAACCAAACTTCACCCAATAGTGTATTGTATCACAATCTAGTAGTTACATTTGAAAATTTTGTTCTAGGAAATTTTGTTTGAGCGCAATCATCAAACTTAATTAAAAAAGTCATTTAAGCCTTTTCACAGTGAGATCTATGCGATATGGCCGAGAAATGTAATTTTGATGTTAACTCCCAAACCGCTGCGCAGAAGTCAACCAAACTTCACCCATTAGTGTATTTTATCACAATCTAGTAGTTACATGTGGAAATTTGGTTCTAGGACATTTGATTTGAGCGCAATCCTCAAACTTAGGTCAAAAAAGCCATTTAAGCCTTTTCACAGTGAGATCTATGCGATATGGCCGAGAAATGTAATTTTGATGTTAACTCCCAAACCGCTGCGCAGAAGTCAACCAAACTTCACCCAATAGTGTATTGTATCACAATCTAGTAGTTACATTTAAAAATTTTGTTCTAGGACATTTTGTTTGAACGCAATCATCAAACTTAATTAAAAAAGTCATTTAAGCCTTTTCACAGTGAGATCTATGCGATATGGCCGAGAAATGTAATTTTGATGTTAACTCCCAAACCGCTGCGCAGAAGTCAACCAAACTTCACCCATTAGTGTATTGTATCACAATCTAGTAGTTACATGTGGAAATTTGGTTATAGGACATTTGATTTGAGCGCAATCCTCAAACTTAGGTCAAAAAAGCCATTTAAGCCTTTTCACAGTGAGATCTATGCGATATGGCCGAGAAATGTAATTTTGATGTTAACTCCCAAACCGCTGCGCAGAAGTCAACCAAACTTCACCCAATAGTGTATTGTATCACAATCTAGTAGTTACATTTGAAAATTTTGTTCTAGGACATTTTGTTTGAACGCAATCATCAAACTTAATTAAAAAAGTCATTTAAGCCTTTTCACAGTGAGATCTATGCGATATGGCCGAGAAATGTAATTTTGATGTTAACTCCCAAACCGCTGCGCAGAAGTCAACCAAACTTCACCCAATAGTGTATTGTATCACAATCTAGTAGTTACATTTGAAAATTTTGTTCTAGGAAATTTTGTTTGAGCGCAATCATCAAACTTAATTAAAAAAGTCATTTAAGCCTTTTCACAGTGAGATCTATGCGATATGGCCGAGAAATGTAATTTTGATGTTAACTCCCAAACCGCTGCGCAGAAGTCAACCAAACTTCACCCATTAGTGTATTTTATCACAATCTAGTAGTTACATGTGGAAATTTGGTTCTAGGACATTTGATTTGAGCGCAATCCTCAAACTTAGGTCAAAAAAGCCATTTAAGCCTTTTCACAGTGAGATCTATGCGATATGGCCGAGAAATGTAATTTTGATGTTAACTCCCAAACCGCTGCGCAGAAGTCAACCAAACTTCACCCAATAGTGTATTGTATCACAATCTAGTAGTTACATTTAAAAATTTTGTTCTAGGACATTTTGTTTGAACGCAATCATCAAACTTAATTAAAAAAGTCATTTAAGCCTTTTCACAGTGAGATCTATGCGATATGGCCGAGAAATGTAATTTTGATGTTAACTCCCAAACCGCTGCGCAGAAGTCAACCAAACTTCACCCATTAGTGTATTGTATCACAATCTAGTAGTTACATGTGGAAATTTGGTTATAGGACATTTGATTTGAGCGCAATCCTCAAACTTAGGTCAAAAAAGCCATTTAAGCCTTTTCACAGTGAGATCTATGCGATATGGCCGAGAAATGTAATTTTGATGTTAACTCCCAAACCGCTGCGCAGAAGTCAACCAAACTTCACCCAATAGTGTATTGTATCACAATCTAGTAGTTACATTTGAAAATTTTGTTCTAGGAAATTTTGTTTGAGCGCAATCATCAAACTTAATTAAAAAAGTCATTTAAGCCTTTTCACAGTGAGATCTATGCGATATGGCCGAGAAATGTAATTTTTATGTTAACTCCCATACCGCTGCGCAGAAGTCAACCAAACTTCACCCATTAGTGTATTTTATCACAATCTAGTAGTTACATGTGGAAATCTGGTTCTAGGACATTTGATTTGAGCGCAATCCTCAAACTTAGGTCAAAAAAGCCATTTAAGCCTTTTCACAGTGAGATCTATGCGATATGGCCGAGAAATGTAATTTTGATGTTAACTCCCAAACCGCTGCGCAGAAGTCAACCAAACTTCACCCAATAGTGTATTGTATCACATTCTAGTAGTTACATTTGAAAATTTCGTTCTAGGACATTTGGATTGAGCGCAATCCTCAAACTTAGGTCAAAAAAGCCATTTAAGCCTTTTCACAGTGAGATCTATGCGATATGGCCGAGAAATGTAATTTTGATGTTAACTCCCAAACCGCTGCGCAGAAGTCAACCAAACTTCACCCAATAGTGTATTGTATCACATTCTAGTAGTTACATTTGAAAATTTCGTTCTAGGACATTTGGTTTGAGCGCAATCCTCAAACTTAGGTCAAAAAAGCCATTTAAGCCTTTTCACAGTGAGATCTATGCGATATGGCCAAGAAATGTAATTTTGATGTTAACTCCCAAACCGCTGCGCAGAAGTCAACCAAACTTCACCCAATAGTGTATTGTATCACAATCTAGTAGTTACATTTGAAAATTTTGTTCTAGGACATTTTGTTTGAACGCAATCATCAAACTTAATTAAAAAAGTCATTTAAGCCTTTTCACAGTGAGATCTATGCGATATGGCCGAGAAATGTAATTTTGATGTTAACTCCCAAACCGCTGCGCAGAAGTCAACCAAACTTCACCCAATAGTGTATTGTATCACAATCTAGTAGTTACATTTGAAAATTTTGTTCTAGGAAATTTTGTTTGAGCGCAATCATCAAACTTAATTAAAAAAGTCATTTAAGCCTTTTCACAGTGAGATCTATGCGATATGGCCGAGAAATGTAATTTTGATGTTAACTCCCAAACCGCTGCGCAGAAGTCAACCAAACTTCACCCATTAGTGTATTTTATCACAATCTAGTAGTTACATGTGGAAATTTGGTTCTAGGACATTTGATTTGAGCGCAATCCTCAAACTTAGGTCAAAAAAGCCATTTAAGCCTTTTCACAGTGAGATCTATGCGATATGGCCGAGAAATGTAATTTTGATGTTAACTCCCAAACCGCTGCGCAGAAGTCAACCAAACTTCACCCAATAGTGTATTGTATCACAATCTAGTAGTTACATTTAAAAATTTTGTTCTAGGACATTTTGTTTGAACGCAATCATCAAACTTAATTAAAAAAGTCATTTAAGCCTTTTCACAGTGAGATCTATGCGATATGGCCGAGAAATGTAATTTTGATGTTAACTCCCAAACCGCTGCGCAGAAGTCAACCAAACTTCACCCATTAGTGTATTGTATCACAATCTAGTAGTTACATGTGGAAATTTGGTTATAGGACATTTGATTTGAGCGCAATCCTCAAACTTAGGTCAAAAAAGCCATTTAAGCCTTTTCACAGTGAGATCTATGCGATATGGCCGAGAAATGTAATTTTGATGTTAACTCCCAAACCGCTGCGCAGAAGTCAACCAAACTTCACCCAATAGTGTATTGTATCACAATCTAGTAGTTACATTTGAAAATTTTGTTCTAGGAAATTTTGTTTGAGCGCAATCATCAAACTTAATTAAAAAAGTCATTTAAGCCTTTTCACAGTGAGATCTATGCGATATGGCCGAGAAATGTAATTTTTATGTTAACTCCCATACCGCTGCGCAGAAGTCAACCAAACTTCACCCATTAGTGTATTTTATCACAATCTAGTAGTTACATGTGGAAATTTGGTTCTAGGACATTTGATTTGAGCGCAATCCTCAAACTTAGGTCAAAAAAGCCAATTAAACCTTTTCACAGTGAGATCTATGCGATATGGCCGAGAAATGTAATTTTGATGTTAACTCCCAAACCGCTGCGCAGAAGTCAACCAAACTTCACCCAATAGTGTATTGTATCACATTCTAGTAGTTACATTTGAAAATTTCGTTCTAGGACATTTGGATTGAGCGCAATCCTCAAACTTAGGTCAAAAAAGCCATTTAAGCCTTTTCACAGTGAGATCTATGCGATATGGCCGAGAAATGTAATTTTGATGTTAACTCCCAAACCGCTGCGCAGAAGTCAACCAAACTTCACCCAATAGTGTATTGTATCACATTCTAGTAGTTACATTTGAAAATTTCGTTCTAGGACATTTGGTTTGAGCGCAATCCTCAAACTTAGGTCAAAAAAGCCATTTAAGCCTTTTCACAGTGAGATCTATGCGATATGGCCAAGAAATGTAATTTTGATGTTAACTCCCAAACCGCTGCGCAGAAGTCAACCAAACTTCACCCAATAGTGTATTGTATCACAATCTAGTAGTTACATTTGAAAATTTTGTTCTAGGACATTTTGTTTGAACGCAATCATCAAACTTAATTAAAAAAGTCATTTAAGCCTTTTCACAGTGAGATCTATGCGATATGGCCGAGAAATGTAATTTTGATGTTAACTCCCAAACCGCTGCGCAGAAGTCAACCAAACTTCACCCAATAGTGTATTGTATCACAATCTAGTAGTTACATTTGAAAATTTTGTTCTAGGACATTTTGTTTGAGCGCAATCCTTAAACTTAGGTCAAAAAAGCCATTTAAGCCTTTTCACAGTGAGATCTATGCGATATGGCCGAGAAATGTAATTTTGATGTTAACTCCCAAACCGCTGCGCAGAAGTCAACCAAACTTCACCCAATAGTGTATTGTATCACAATCTAGTAGTTACATTTGAAAATTTTGTTCTAGGACATTTTGTTTGAACGCAATCATCAAACTTAATTAAAAAAGTCATTTAAGCCTTTTCACAGTGAGATCTATGCGATATGGCCGAGAAATGTAATTTTGATGTTAACTCCCAAACCGCTGCGCAGAAGTCAACCAAACTTCACCCAATAGTGTATTGTATCACAATCTAGTAGTTACATTTGAAAATTTTGTTCTAGGAAATTTTGTTTGAGCGCAATCATCAAACTTAATTAAAAAAGTCATTTAAGCCTTTTCACAGTGAGATCTATGCGATATGGCCGAGAAATGTAATTTTGATGTTAACTCCCAAACCGCTGCGCAGAAGTCAACCAAACTTCACCCAATAGTGTATTGTATCACAATCTAGTAGTTACCTTTGAAAATTTTGTTCTAGGACATTTTGTTTGAACGCAATCCTCAAACTTAGGTCAAAAAAGCCATTTAAGCCTTTTTACAGTGAGATCTATGCGATATGGCCGAGAAATGTAATTTTGATGTTAACTCCCAAACCGCTGCGCAGAAGTCAACCAAACTTCACCCAATAGTGTATTGTATCACAATCTAGTAGTTACATTTAAAAATTTTGTTCTAGGACATTTTGTTTGAACGCAATCATCAAACTTAATTAAAAAAGTCATTTAAGCCTTTTCACAGTGAGATCTATGCGATATGGCCGAGAAATGTAATTTTGATGTTAACTCCCAAACCGCTGTGCAGAAGTCAACCAAACTTCACCCATTAGTGTATTGTATCACAATCTAGTAGTTACATGTGGAAATTTGGTTATAGGACATTTGATTTGAGCGCAATCCTCAAACTTAGGTCAAAAAAGCCATTTAAGCCTTTTCACAGTGAGATCTATGCGATATGGCCGAGAAATGTAATTTTGATGTTAACTCCCAAACCGCTGCGCAGAAGTCAACCAAACTTCACCCAATAGTGTATTGTATCACAATCTAGTAGTTACATTTGAAAATTTTGTTCTAGGACATTTTGTTTGAGCGCAATCCTCAAACTTAGGTCAAAAAAGCCATTTAAGCCTTTTCACAGTGAGATCTATGCGATATGGCCGAGAAATGTAATTTTGATGTTAACTCCCAAACCGCTGCGCAGAAGTCAACCAAACTTCACCCAATAGTGTATTGTATCACAATCTAGTAGTTACATTTGAAAATTTTGTTCTAGGACATTTTGTTTGAACGCAATCATCAAACTTAATTAAAAAAGTCATTTAAGCCTTTTCACAGTGAGATCTATGCGATATGGCCGAGAAATGTAATTTTGATGTTAACTCCCAAACCGCTGCGCAGAAGTCAACCAAACTTCACCCAATAGTGTATTGTATCACAATCTAGTAGTTACATTTGAAAATTTTGTTCTAGGAAATTTTGTTTGAGCGCAATCATCAAACTTAATTAAAAAAGTCATTTAAGCCTTTTCACAGTGAGATCTATGCGATATGGCCGAGAAATGTAATTTTGATGTTAACTCCCAAACCGCTGCGCAGAAGTCAACCAAACTTCACCCATTAGTGTATTTTATCACAATCTAGTAGTTACATGTGGAAATTTGGTTCTAGGACATTTGATTTGAGCGCAATCCTCAAACTTAGGTCAAAAAAGCCATTTAAGCCTTTTCACAGTGAGATCTATGCGATATGGCCGAGAAATGTAATTTTGATGTTAACTCCCAAACCGCTGCGCAGAAGTCAACCAAATTTCACCCAATAGTGTATTGTATCACAATCTAGTAGTTACATTTAAAAATTTTGTTCTAGGACATTTTGTTTGAACGCAATCATCAAACTTAATTAAAAAAGTCATTTAAGCCTTTTCACAGTGAGATCTATGCGATATGGCCGAGAAATGTAATTTTGATGTTAACTCCCAAACCGCTGCGCAGAAGTCAACCAAACTTCACCCATTAGTGTATTTTATCACAATCTAGTAGTTACATGTGGAAATTTGGTTCTAGGACATTTGATTTGAGCGCAATCCTCAAACTTAGGTCAAAAAAGCCATTTAAGCCTTTTCACAGTGAGATCTATGCGATATGGCCGAGAAATGTAATTTTGATGTTAACTCCCAAACCGCTGCGCAGAAGTCAACCAAACTTCAACCAATAGTGTATTGTATCACATTCTAGTAGTTACATTTGAAAATTTCGTTCTAGGACATTTGGTTTGAGCGCAATCCTCAAACTTAGGTCAAAAAAGCCATTTAAGCCTTTTCACAGTGAGATCTATGCGATATGGCCGAGAAATGTAATTTTGATGTTAACTCCCAAACCGCTGCGCAGAAGTCAACCAAACTTCACCCAATAGTGTATTGTATCACATTCTAGTAGTTACATTTGAAAATTTCGTTCTAGGACATTTGGTTTGAGCGCAATCCTCAAACTTAGGTCAAAAAAGCCATTTAAGCCTTTTCACAGTGAGATCTATGCGATATGGCCGAGAAATGTAATTTTGATGTTAACTCCCAAACCGCTGCGCAGAAGTCAACCAAACTTCACCCAATAGTGTATTGTATCACAATCTAGTAGTTACATTTGAAAATTTTGTTCTAGGACATTTTGTTTGAACGCAATCATCAAACTTAATTAAAAAAGTCATTTAAGCCTTTTCACAGTGAGATCTATGCGATATGGCCGAGAAATGTAATTTTGATGTTAACTCCCAAACCGCTGCGCAGAAGTCAACCAAACTTCACCCAATAGTGTATTGTATCACAATCTAGTAGTTACATTTGAAAATTTTGTTCTAGGACATTTTGTTTGAACGCAATCATCAAACTTAATTAAAAAAGTCATTTAAGCCTTTTCACAGTGAGATCTATGCGATATGGCCGAGAAATGTAATTTTGATGTTAACTCCCAAACCGCTGCGCAGAAGTCAACCAAACTTCACCCAATAGTGTATTGTATCACAATCTAGTAGTTACATTTGAAAATTTTGTTCTAGGAAATTTTGTTTGAGCGCAATCATCAAACTTAATTAAAAAAGTCATTTAAGCCTTTTCACAGTGAGATCTATGCGATATGGCCGAGAAATGTAATTTTGATGTTAACTCCCAAACCGCTGCGCAGAAGTCAACCAAACTTCACCCATTAGTGTATTTTATCACAATCTAGTAGTTACATGTGGAAATTTGGTTCTAGGACATTTGATTTGAGCGCAATCCTCAAACTTAGGTCAAAAAAGCCATTTAAGCCTTTTCACAGTGAGATCTATGCGATATGGCCGAGAAATGTAATTTTGATGTTAACTCCCAAACCGCTGCGCAGAAGTCAACCAAACTTCACCCAATAGTGTATTGTATCACAATCTAGTAGTTACATTTAAAAATTTTGTTCTAGGACATTTTGTTTGAACGCAATCATCAAACTTAATTAAAAAAGTCATTTAAGCCTTTTCACAGTGAGATCTATGCGATATGGCCGAGAAATGTAATTTTGATGTTAACTCCCAAACCGCTGCGCAGAAGTCAACCAAACTTCACCCATTAGTGTATTGTATCACAATCTAGTAGTTACATGTGGAAATTTGGTTATAGGACATTTGATTTGAGCGCAATCCTCAAACTTAGGTCAAAAAAGCCATTTAAGCCTTTTCACAGTGAGATCTATGCGATATGGCCGAGAAATGTAATTTTGATGTTAACTCCCAAACCGCTGCGCAGAAGTCAACCAAACTTCACCCAATAGTGTATTGTATCACAATCTAGTAGTTACATTTGAAAATTTTGTTCTAGGACATTTTGTTTGAACGCAATCATCAAACTTAATTAAAAAAGTCATTTAAGCCTTTTCACAGTGAGATCTATGCGATATGGCCGAGAAATGTAATTTTGATGTTAACTCCCAAACCGCTGCGCAGAAGTCAACCAAACTTCACCCAATAGTGTATTGTATCACAATCTAGTAGTTACATTTGAAAATTTTGTTCTAGGAAATTTTGTTTGAGCGCAATCATCAAACTTAATTAAAAAAGTCATTTAAGCCTTTTCACAGTGAGATCTATGCGATATGGCCGAGAAATGTAATTTTGATGTTAACTCCCAAACCGCTGCGCAGAAGTCAACCAAACTTCACCCATTAGTGTATTTTATCACAATCTAGTAGTTACATGTGGAAATTTGGTTCTAGGACATTTGATTTGAGCGCAATCCTCAAACTTAGGTCAAAAAAGCCATTTAAGCCTTTTCACAGTGAGATCTATGCGATATGGCCGAGAAATGTAATTTTGATGTTAACTCCCAAACCGCTGCGCAGAAGTCAACCAAACTTCACCCAATAGTGTATTGTATCACAATCTAGTAGTTACATTTGAAAATTTTGTTCTAGGAAATTTTGTTTGAGCGCAATCATCAAACTTAATTAAAAAAGTCATTTAAGCCTTTTCACAGTGAGATCTATGCGATATGGCCGAGAAATGTAATTTTGATGTTAACTCCCATACCGCTGCGCAGAAGTCAACCAAACTTCACCCATTAGTGTATTTTATCACAATCTAGTAGTTACATGTGGAAATTTGGTTCTAGGACATTTGATTTGAGCGCAATCCTCAAACTTAGGTCAAAAAAGCCATTTAAGCCTTTTCACAGTGAGATCTATGCGATATGGCCGAGAAATGTAATTTTGATGTTAACTCCCAAACCGCTGCGCAGAAGTCAACCAAACTTCACCCAATAGTGTATTGTATCACATTCTAGTAGTTACATTTGAAAATTTCGTTCTAGGACATTTGGATTGAGCGCAATCCTCAAACTTAGGTCAAAAAAGCCATTTAAGCCTTTTCACAGTGAGATCTATGCGATATGGCCGAGAAATGTAATTTTGATGTTAACTCCCAAACCGCTGCGCAGAAGTCAACCAAACTTCACCCAATAGTGTATTGTATCACATTCTAGTAGTTACATTTGAAAATTTCGTTCTAGGACATTTGGTTTGAGCGCAATCCTCAAACTTAGGTCAAAAAAGCCATTTAAGCCTTTTCACAGTGAGATCTATGCGATATGGCCAAGAAATGTAATTTTGATGTTAACTCCCAAACCGCTGCGCAGAAGTCAACCAAACTTCACCCAATAGTGTATTGTATCACAATCTAGTAGTTACATTTGAAAATTTTGTTCTAGGACATTTTGTTTGAACGCAATCATCAAACTTAATTAAAAAAGTCATTTAAGCCTTTTCACAGTGAGATCTATGCGATATGGCCGAGAAATGTAATTTTGATGTTAACTCCCAAACCGCTGCGCAGAAGTCAACCAAACTTCACCCAATAGTGTATTGTATCACAATCTAGTAGTTACATTTGAAAATTTTGTTCTAGGACATTTTGTTTGAGCGCAATCCTCAAACTTAGGTCAAAAAAGCCATTTAAGCCTTTTCACAGTGAGATCTATGCGATATGGCCGAGAAATGTAATTTTGATGTTAACTCCCAAACCGCTGCGCAGAAGTCAACCAAACTTCACCCAATAGTGTATTGTATCACAATCTAGTAGTTACATTTGAAAATTTTGTTCTAGGACATTTTGTTTGAACGCAATCATCAAACTTAATTAAAAAAGTCATTTAAGCCTTTTCACAGTGAGATCTATGCGATATGGCCGAGAAATGTAATTTTGATGTTAACTCCCAAACCGCTGCGCAGAAGTCAACCAAACTTCACCCAATAGTGTATTGTATCACAATCTAGTAGTTACATTTGAAAATTTTGTTCTAGGAAATTTTGTTTGAGCGCAATCATCAAACTTAATTAAAAAAGTCATTTAAGCCTTTTCACAGTGAGATCTATGCGATATGGCCGAGAAATGTAATTTTGATGTTAACTCCCAAACCGCTGCGCAGAAGTCAACCAAACTTCACCCAATAGTGTATTGTATCACAATCTAGTAGTTACCTTTGAAAATTTTGTTCTAGGACATTTTGTTTGAACGCAATCCTCAAACTTAGGTCAAAAAAGCCATTTAAGCCTTTTTACAGTGAGATCTATGCGATATGGCCGAGAAATGTAATTTTGATGTTAACTCCCAAACCGCTGCGCAGAAGTCAACCAAACTTCACCCAATAGTGTATTGTATCACAATCTAGTAGTTACATTTAAAAATTTTGTTCTAGGACATTTTGTTTGAACGCAATCATCAAACTTAATTAAAAAAGTCATTTAAGCCTTTTCACAGTGAGATCTATGCGATATGGCCGAGAAATGTAATTTTGATGTTAACTCCCAAACCGCTGCGCAGAAGTCAACCAAACTTCACCCATTAGTGTATTGTATCACAATCTAGTAGTTACATGTGGAAATTTGGTTATAGGACATTTGATTTGAGCGCAATCCTCAAACTTAGGTCAAAAAAGCCATTTAAGCCTTTTCACATTGAGATCTATGCGATATGGCCGAGAAATGTAATTTTGATGTTAACTCCCAAACCGCTGCGCAGAAGTCAACCAAACTTCACCCAATAGTGTATTGTATCACAATCTAGTAGTTACATTTGAAAATTTTGTTCTAGGACATTTTGTTTGAGCGCAATCCTCAAACTTAGGTCAAAAAAGCCATTTAAGCCTTTTCACAGTGAGATCTATGCGATATGGCCGAGAAATGTAATTTTGATGTTAACTCCCAAACCGCTGCGCAGAAGTCAACCAAACTTCACCCAATAGTGTATTGTATCACAATCTAGTAGTTACATTTGAAAATTTTGTTCTAGGACATTTTGTTTGAACGCAATCATCAAACTTAATTAAAAAAGTCATTTAAGCCTTTTCACAGTGAGATCTATGCGATATGGCCGAGAAATGTAATTTTGATGTTAACTCCCAAACCGCTGCGCAGAAGTCAACCAAACTTCACCCAATAGTGTATTGTATCACAATCTAGTAGTTACATTTGAAAATTTTGTTCTAGGAAATTTTGTTTGAGCGCAATCATCAAACTTAATTAAAAAAGTCATTTAAGCCTTTTCACAGTGAGATCTATGCGATATGGCCGAGAAATGTAATTTTGATGTTAACTCCCAAACCGCTGCGCAGAAGTCAACCAAACTTCACCCATTAGTGTATTTTATCACAATCTAGTAGTTACATGTGGAAATTTGGTTCTAGGACATTTGATTTGAGCGCAATCCTCAAACTTAGGTCAAAAAAGCCATTTAAGCCTTTTCACAGTGAGATCTATGCGATATGGCCGAGAAATGTAATTTTGATGTTAACTCCCAAACCGCTGCGCAGAAGTCAACCAAACTTCACCCAATAGTGTATTGTATCACAATCTAGTAGTTACATTTAAAAATTTTGTTCTAGGACATTTTGTTTGAACGCAATCATCAAACTTAATTAAAAAAGTCATTTAAGCCTTTTCACAGTGAGATCTATGCGATATGGCCGAGAAATGTAATTTTGATGTTAACTCCCAAACCGCTGCGCAGAAGTCAACCAAACTTCACCCATTAGTGTATTGTATCACAATCTAGTAGTTACATGTGGAAATTTGGTTATAGGACATTTGATTTGAGCGCAATCCTCAAACTTAGGTCAAAAAAGCCATTTAAGCCTTTTCACAGTGAGATCTATGCGATATGGCCGAGAAATGTAATTTTGATGTTAACTCCCAAACCGCTGCGCAGAAGTCAACCAAACTACACCCAATAGTGTATTGTATCACAATCTAGTAGTTACATTTGAAAATTTTGTTCTAGGAAATTTTGTTTGAGCGCAATCATCAAACTTAATTAAAAAAGTCATTTAAGCCTTTTCACAGTGAGATCTATGCGATATGGCCGAGAAATGTAATTTTGATGTTAACTCCCAAACCGCTGCGCAGAAGTCAACCAAACTTCACCCATTAGTGTATTTTATCACAATCTAGTAGTTACATGTGGAAATTTGGTTCTAGGACATTTGATTTGAGCGCAATCCTCAAACTTAGGTCAAAAAAGCCATTTAAGCCTTTTCACAGTGAGATCTATGCGATATGGCCGAGAAATGTAATTTTGATGTTAACTCCCAAACCGCTGCGCAGAAGTCAACCAAACTTCAACCAATAGTGTATTGTATCACATTCTAGTAGTTACATTTGAAAATTTCGTTCTAGGACATTTGGTTTGAGCGCAATCCTCAAACTTAGGTCAAAAAAGCCATTTAAGCCTTTTCACAGTGAGATCTATGCGATATGGCCGAGAAATGTAATTTTGATGTTAACTCCCAAACCGCTGCGCAGAAGTCAACCAAACTTCACCCAATAGTGTATTGTATCACATTCTAGTAGTTACATTTGAAAATTTCGTTCTAGGACATTTGGTTTGAGCGCAATCCTCAAACTTAGGTCAAAAAAGCCATTTAAGCCTTTTCACAGTGAGATCTATGCGATATGGCCGAGAAATGTAATTTTGATGTTAACTCCCAAACCGCTGCGCAGAAGTCAACCAAACTTCACCCATTAGTGTATTGTATCACAATCTAGTAGTTACATGTGGAAATTTGGTTATAGGACATTTGATTTGAGCGCAATCCTCAAACTTAGGTCAAAAAAGCCATTTAAGCCTTTTCACAGTGAGATCTATGCGATATGGCCGAGAAATGTAATTTTGATGTTAACTCCCAAACCGCTGCGCAGAAGTCAACCAAACTTCACCCAATAGTGTATTGTATCACAATCTAGTAGTTACATTTGAAAATTTTGTTCTAGGACATTTTGTTTGAGCGCAATCCTCAAACTTAGGTCAAAAAAGCCATTTAAGCCTTTTCACAGTGAGATCTATGCGATATGGCCGAGAAATGTAATTTTGATGTTAACTCCCAAACCGCTGCGCAGAAGTCAACCAAACTTCACCCAATAGTGTATTGTATCACAATCTAGTAGTTACATTTGAAAATTTTGTTCTAGGACATTTTGTTTGAACGCAATCATCAAACTTAATTAAAAAAGTCATTTAAGCCTTTTCACAGTGAGATCTATGCGATATGGCCGAGAAATGTAATTTTGATGTTAACTCCCAAACCGCTGCGCAGAAGTCAACCAAACTTCACCCAATAGTGTATTGTATCACAATCTAGTAGTTACATTTGAAAATTTTGTTCTAGGAAATTTTGTTTGAGCGCAATCATCAAACTTAATTAAAAAAGTCATTTAAGCCTTTTCACAGTGAGATCTATGCGATATGGCCGAGAAATGTAATTTTGATGTTAACTCCCAAACCGCTGCGCAGAAGTCAACCAAACTTCACCCATTAGTGTATTTTATCACAATCTAGTAGTTACATGTGGAAATTTGGTTCTAGGACATTTGATTTGAGCGCAATCCTCAAACTTAGGTCAAAAAAGCCATTTAAGCCTTTTCACAGTGAGATCTATGCGATATGGCCGAGAAATGTAATTTTGATGTTAACTCCCAAACCGCTGCGCAGAAGTCAACCAAACTTCACCCAATAGTGTATTGTATCACAATCTAGTAGTTACATTTAAAAATTTTGTTCTAGGACATTTTGTTTGAACGCAATCATCAAACTTAATTAAAAAAGTCATTTAAGCCTTTTCACAGTGAGATCTATGCGATATGGCCGAGAAATGTAATTTTGATGTTAACTCCCAAACCGCTGCGCAGAAGTCAACCAAACTTCACCCATTAGTGTATTGTATCACAATCTAGTAGTTACATGTGGAAATTTGGTTATAGGACATTTGATTTGAGCGCAATCCTCAAACTTAGGTCAAAAAAGCCATTTAAGCCTTTTCACAGTGAGATCTATGCGATATGGCCGAGAAATGTAATTTTGATGTTAACTCCCAAACCGCTGCGCAGAAGTCAACCAAACTACACCCAATAGTGTATTGTATCACAATCTAGTAGTTACATTTGAAAATTTTGTTCTAGGAAATTTTGTTTGAGCGCAATCATCAAACTTAATTAAAAAAGTCATTTAAGCCTTTTCACAGTGAGATCTATGCGATATGGCCGAGAAATGTAATTTTGATGTTAACTCCCAAACCGCTGCGCAGAAGTCAACCAAACTTCACCCATTAGTGTATTTTATCACAATCTAGTAGTTACATGTGGAAATTTGGTTCTAGGACATTTGATTTGAGCGCAATCCTCAAACTTAGGTCAAAAAAGCCATTTAAGCCTTTTCACAGTGAGATCTATGCGATATGGCCGAGAAATGTAATTTTGATGTTAACTCCCAAACCGCTGCGCAGAAGTCAACCAAACTTCAACCAATAGTGTATTGTATCACATTCTAGTAGTTACATTTGAAAATTTCGTTCTAGGACATTTGGTTTGAGCGCAATCCTCAAACTTAGGTCAAAAAAGCCATTTAAGCCTTTTCACAGTGAGATCTATGCGATATGGCCGAGAAATGTAATTTTGATGTTAACTCCCAAACCGCTGCGCAGAAGTCAACCAAACTTCACCCAATAGTGTATTGTATCACATTCTAGTAGTTACATTTGAAAATTTCGTTCTAGGACATTTGGTTTGAGCGCAATCCTCAAACTTAGGTCAAAAAAGCCATTTAAGCCTTTTCACAGTGAGATCTATGCGATATGGCCGAGAAATGTAATTTTGATGTTAACTCCCAAACCGCTGCGCAGAAGTCAACCAAACTTCACCCAATAGTGTATTGTATCACAATCTAGTAGTTACATTTGAAAATTTTGTTCTAGGACATTTTGTTTGAACGCAATCATCAAACTTAATTAAAAAAGTCATTTAAGCCTTTTCACAGTGAGATCTATGCGATATGGCCGAGAAATGTAATTTTGATGTTAACTCCCAAACCGCTGCGCAGAAGTCAACCAAACTTCACCAAATAGTGTATTGTATCACAATCTAGTAGTTACATTTGAAAATTTTGTTCTAGGACATTTTGTTTGAACGCAATCATCAAACTTAATTAAAAAAGTCATTTAAGCCTTTTCACAGTGAGATCTATGCGATATGGCCGAGAAATGTAATTTTGATGTTAACTCCCAAACCGCTGCGCAGAAGTCAACCAAACTTCACCCAATAGTGTATTGTATCACAATCTAGTAGTTACATTTGAAAATTTTGTTCTAGGAAATTTTGTTTGAGCGCAATCATCAAACTTAATTAAAAAAGTCATTTAAGCCTTTTCACAGTGAGATCTATGCGATATGGCCGAGAAATGTAATTTTGATGTTAACTCCCAAACCGCTGCGCAGAAGTCAACCAAACTTCACCCATTAGTGTATTTTATCACAATCTAGTAGTTACATGTGGAAATTTGGTTCTAGGACATTTGATTTGAGCGCAATCCTCAAACTTAGGTCAAAAAAGCCATTTAAGCCTTTTCACAGTGAGATCTATGCGATATGGCCGAGAAATGTAATTTTGATGTTAACTCCCAAACCGCTGCGCAGAAGTCAACCAAACTTCACCCAATAGTGTATTGTATCACAATCTAGTAGTTACATTTAAAAATTTTGTTCTAGGACATTTTGTTTGAACGCAATCATCAAACTTAATTAAAAAAGTCATTTAAGCCTTTTCACAGTGAGATCTATGCGATATGGCCGAGAAATGTAATTTTGATGTTAACTCCCAAACCGCTGCGCAGAAGTCAACCAAACTTCACCCATTAGTGTATTGTATCACAATCTAGTAGTTACATGTGGAAATTTGGTTATAGGACATTTGATTTGAGCGCAATCCTCAAACTTAGGTCAAAAAAGCCATTTAAGCCTTTTCACAGTGAGATCTATGCGATATGGCCGAGAAATGTAATTTTGATGTTAACTCCCAAACCGCTGCGCAGAAGTCAACCAAACTTCACCCAATAGTGTATTGTATCACAATCTAGTAGTTACATTTGAAAATTTTGTTCTAGGACATTTTGTTTGAACGCAATCATCAAACTTAATTAAAAAAGTCATTTAAGCCTTTTCACAGTGAGATCTATGCGATATGGCCGAGAAATGTAATTTTGATGTTAACTCCCAAACCGCTGCGCAGAAGTCAACCAAACTTCACCCAATAGTGTATTGTATCACAATCTAGTAGTTACATTTGAAAATTTTGTTCTAGGAAATTTTGTTTGAGCGCAATCATCAAACTTAATTAAAAAAGTCATTTAAGCCTTTTCACAGTGAGATCTATGCGATATGGCCGAGAAATGTAATTTTGATGTTAACTCCCAAACCGCTGCGCAGAAGTCAACCAAACTTCACCCATTAGTGTATTTTATCACAATCTAGTAGTTACATGTGGAAATTTGGTTCTAGGACATTTGATTTGAGCGCAATCCTCAAACTTAGGTCAAAAAAGCCATTTAAGCCTTTTCACAGTGAGATCTATGCGATATGGCCGAGAAATGTAATTTTGATGTTAACTCCCAAACCGCTGCGCAGAAGTCAACCAAACTTCACCCAATAGTGTATTGTATCACAATCTAGTAGTTACATTTAAAAATTTTGTTCTAGGACATTTTGTTTGAACGCAATCATCAAACTTAATTAAAAAAGTCATTTAAGCCTTTTCACAGTGAGATCTATGCGATATGGCCGAGAAATGTAATTTTGATGTTAACTCCCAAACCGCTGCGCAGAAGTCAACCAAACTTCACCCATTAGTGTATTGTATCACAATCTAGTAGTTACATGTGGAAATTTGGTTATAGGACATTTGATTTGAGCGCAATCCTCAAACTTAGGTCAAAAAAGCCATTTAAGCCTTTTCACAGTGAGATCTATGCGATATGGCCGAGAAATGTAATTTTGATGTTAACTCCCAAACCGCTGCGCAGAAGTCAACCAAACTTCACCCAATAGTGTATTGTATCACAATCTAGTAGTTACATTTGAAAATTTTGTTCTAGGAAATTTTGTTTGAGCGCAATCATCAAACTTAATTAAAAAAGTCATTTAAGCCTTTTCACAGTGAGATCTATGCGATATGGCCGAGAAATGTAATTTTTATGTTAACTCCCAAACCGCTGCGCAGAAGTCAACCAAACTTCACCCAATAGTGTATTGTATCACAATCTAGTAGTTATATTTGAAAATTTTGTTCTAGGACATTTTGTTTGAACGCAATCATCAAACTTAATTAAAAAAGTCATTTAAGCCTTTTCACAGTGAGATCTATGCGATATGGCCGAGAAATGTAATTTTGATGTTAACTCCCAAACCGCTGCGCAGAAGTCAACCAAACCACCCAATAGTGTATTGTATCACAATCTAGTAGTTACCTTTGAAAATTTTGTTCTAGGACATTTTGTTTGAACGCAATCCTCAAACTTAGGTCAAAAAAGCCATTTAAGCCTTTTCACAGTGAGATCTATGCGATATGGCCGAGAAATGTAATTTTGATGTTAACTCCCAAACCGCTGCGCAGAAGTAAACCAAACTTCACCCATTAGTGTATTGTATCACAATCTAGTAGTTACATGTGGAAATTTGGTTCTAGGACATTTGATTTGAGCGCAATCCTCAAACTTAGGTCAAAAAAGCCATTTAAGCCTTTTCACAGTGAGATCTATGCGATATGGCCGAGAAATGTAATTTTGATGTTAACTCCCAAACCGCTGCGCAGAAGTCAACCAAACTTCACCCAATAGTGTATTGTATCACAATCTAGTAGTTACATTTGAAAATTTTGTTCTAGGACATTTTGTTTGAATGCAATCATCAAACTTAATTAAAAAAGTCATTTAAGCCTTTTCACAGTGAGATCTATGCGATATGGCCGAGAAATGTAATTTTGATGTTAACTCCCAAACCGCTGCGCAGAAGTCAACCAAACTTCACCCATTAGTGTATTTTATCACAATCTAGTAGTTACATGTGGAAATTTGGTTCTAGGACATTTGATTTGAGCGCAATCCTCAAACTTAGGTCAAAAAAGCCATTTAAGCCTTTTCACAGTGAGATCTATGCGATATGGCCGAGAAATGTAATTTTGATGTTAACTCCCAAACCGCTGCGCAGAAGTCAACCAAACTTCACCCAATAGTGTATTGTATCACAATCTAGTAGTTACATTTGAAAATTTTGTTCTAGGACATTTTGTTTGAACGCAATCATCAAACTTAATTGAAAAAGTCATTTAAGCCTTTTCACAGTGAGATCTATGCGACATGGCCGAGAAATGTAATTTTGATGTTAACTCCCAAACCGCTGCGCAGAAGTCAACCAAACTTCACCCAATAGTGTATTGTATCACAATCTAGTAGTTACATTTTAAAATTTTGTTCTAGGAAATTTTGTTTGAGCGCAATCATCAAACTTAATTAAAAAAGTCATTTAAGCCTTTTCACAGTGAGATCTATGCGATATGGCCGAGAAATGTAATTTTGATGTTAACTCCCAAACCGCTGCGCAGAAGTCAACCAAACTTCACCCATTAGTGTATTTTATCACAATCTAGTAGTTACATGTGGAAATTTGGTTCTAGGACATTTGATTTGAGCGCAATCCTCAAACTTAGGTCAAAAAAGTCATTTAAGCCTTTTCACAGTGAGATCTATGCGATATGGCCGAGAAATGTAATTTTGATGTTAACTCCCAAACCGCTGCGCAGAAGTCAACCAAACTTCACCCAATAGTGTATTGTATCACAATCTAGTAGTTACATTTGAAAATTTTGTTCTAGGAAATTTTGTTTGAGCGCAATCATCAAACTTAATTAAAAAAGTCATTTAAGCCTTTTCACAGTGAGATCTATGCGATATGGCCGAGAAATGTAATTTTGATGTTAACTCCCAAACCGCTGCGCAGAAGTCAACCAAACTTCACCCATTAGTGTATTTTATCACAATCTAGTAGTTACATGTGGAAATTTGGTTCTAGGACATTTGATTTGAGCGCAATCCTCAAACTTAGGTCAAAAAAGCCATTTAAGCCTTTTCACAGTGAGATCTATGCGATATGGCCGAGAAATGTAATTTTGATGTTAACTCCCAAACCGCTGCGCAGAAGTCAACCAAACTTCACCCAATAGTGTATTGTATCACAATCTAGTAGTTACATTTAAAAATTTTGTTCTAGGACATTTTGTTTGAACGCAATCATCAAACTTAATTAAAAAAGTCATTTAAGCCTTTTCACAGTGAGATCTATGCGATATGGCCGAGAAATGTAATTTTGATGTTAACTCCCAAACCGCTGCGCAGAAGTCAACCAAACTTCACCCATTAGTGTATTGTATCACAATCTAGTAGTTACATGTGGAAATTTGGTTATAGGACATTTGATTTGAGCGCAATCCTCAAACTTAGGTCAAAAAAGCCATTTAAGCCTTTTCACAGTGAGATATATGCGATATGGCCGAGAAATGTAATTTTGATGTTAACTCCCAAACCGCTGCGCAGAAGTCAACCAAACTTCACCCATTAGTGTATTTTATCACAATCTAGTAGTTACATGTGGAAATTTGGTTCTAGGACATTTGATTTGAGCGCAATCCTCAAACTTAGGTCAAAAAAGCCATTTAAGCCTTTTCACAGTGAGATCTATGCGATATGGCCGAGAAATGTAATTTTGATGTTAACTCCCAAACCGCTGCGCAGAAGTCAACCAAACTTCACCCAATAGTGTATTGTATCACATTCTAGTAGTTACATTTGAAAATTTCGTTCTAGGACATTTGGTTTGAGCGCAATCCTCAAACTTAGGTCAAAAAAGCCATTTAAGCCTTTTCACAGTGAAATCTAAGCGATATGGCCGAGAAATGTAATTTTGATGTTAACTCCCAAACCGCTGCGCAGAAGTCAACCAAACTTCACCCAATAGTGTATTGTATCACAATCTAGTAGTTATATTTGAAAATTTTGTTCTAGGACATTTTGTTTGAACGCAATCATCAAACTTAATTAAAAAAGTCATTTAAGCCTTTTCACAGTGAGATCTATGCGATATGGCCGAGAAATGTAATTTTGATGTTAACTCCCAAACCGCTGCGCAGAAGTCAACCAAACTTCACCCAATAGTGTATTGTATCACAATCTAGTAGTTACCTTTGAAAATTTTGTTCTAGGACATTTTGTTTGAACGCAATCCTCAAACTTAGGTCAAAAAAGCCATTTAAGCCTTTTCACAGTGAGATCTATGCGATATGGCCGAGAAATGTAATTTTGATGTTAACTCCCAAACCGCTGCGCAGAAGTAAACCAAACTTCACCCATTAGTGTATTGTATCACAATCTAGTAGTTACATGTGGAAATTTGGTTCTAGGACATTTGATTTGAGCGCAATCCTCAAACTTAGGTCAAAAAAGCCATTTAAGCCTTTTCACAGTGAGATCTATGCGATATGGCCGAGAAATGTAATTTTGATGTTAACTCCCAAACCGCTGCGCAGAAGTCAACCAAACTTCACCCAATAGTGTATTGTATCACAATCTAGTAGTTACATTTGAAAATTTTGTTCTAGGACATTTTGTTTGAATGCAATCATCAAACTTAATTAAAAAAGTCATTTAAGCCTTTTCACAGTGAGATCTATGCGATATGGCCGAGAAATGTAATTTTGATGTTAACTCCCAAACCGCTGCGCAGAAGTCAACCAAACTTCACCCATTAGTGTATTTTATCACAATCTAGTAGTTACATGTGGAAATTTGGTTCTAGGACATTTGATTTGAGCGCAATCCTCAAACGTAGGTCAAAAAAGCCATTTAAGCCTTTTCACAGTGAGATCTATGCGATATGGCCGAGAAATGTAATTTTGATGTTAACTCCCAAACCGCTGCGCAGAAGTCAACCAAACTTCACCCAATAGTGTATTGTATCACAATCTAGTAGTTACATTTGAAAATTTTGTTCTAGGACATTTTGTTTGAACGCAATCATCAAACTTAATTAAAAAAGTCATTTAAGCCTTTTCACAGTGAGATCTTTGCGATATGGCCGAGAAATGTAATTTTGATGTTAACTCCCAAACCGCTGCGCAGAAGTCAACCAAACTTCACCCAATAGTGTATTGTATCACAATCTAGTAGTTACATTTGAAAATTTTGTTCTAGGAAATTTTGTTTGAGCGCAATCATCAAACTTAATTAAAAAAGTCATTTAAGCCTTTTCACAGTGAGATCTATGCGATATGGCCGAGAAATGTAATTTTGATGTTAACTCCCAAACCGCTGCGCAGAAGTCAACCAAACTTCACCCATTAGTGTATTGTATCACAATCTAGTAGTTACATGTGGAAATTTGGTTCTAGGACATTTGATTTGAGCGCAATCCTCAAACTTAGGTCAAAAAAGCCATTTAAGCCTTTTCACAGTGAGATCTATGCGATATGGCCGAGAAATGTAATTTTGATGTTAACTCCCAAACCGCTGCGCAGAAGTCAACCAAACTTCACCCAATAGTGTATTGTATCACAATCTAGTAGTTACATTTGAAAATTTTGTTCTAGGACATTTTGTTTGAACGCAATCATCAAACTTAATTGAAAAAGTCATTTAAGCCTTTTCACAGTGAGATCTATGCGACATGGCCGAGAAATGTAATTTTGATGTTAACTCCCAAACCGCTGCGCAGAAGTCAACCAAACTTCACCCAATAGTGTATTGTATCACAATCTAGTAGTTACATTTTAAAATTTTGTTCTAGGAAATTTTGTTTGAGCGCAATCATCAAACTTAATTAAAAAAGTCATTTAAGCCTTTTCACAGTGAGATCTATGCGATATGGCCGAGAAATGTAATTTTGATGTTAACTCCCAAACCGCTGCGCAGAAGTCAACCAAACTTCACCCATTAGTGTATTTTATCACAATCTAGTAGTTACATGTGGAAATTTGGTTCTAGGACATTTGATTTGAGCGCAATCCTCAAACTTAGGTCAAAAAAGTCATTTAAGCCTTTTCACAGTGAGATCTATGCGATATGGCCGAGAAATGTAATTTTGATGTTAACTCCCAAACCGCTGCGCAGAAGTCAACCAAACTTCACCCAATAGTGTATTGTATCACAATCTAGTAGTTACATTTGAAAATTTTGTTCTAGGAAATTTTGTTTGAGCGCAATCATCAAACTTAATTAAAAAAGTCATTTAAGCCTTTTCACAGTGAGATCTATGCGATATGGCCGAGAAATGTAATTTTGATGTTAACTCCCAAACCGCTGCGCAGAAGTCAACCAAACTTCACCCATTAGTGTATTTTATCACAATCTAGTAGTTACATGTGGAAATTTGGTTCTAGGACATTTGATTTGAGCGCAATCCTCAAACTTAGGTCAAAAAAGCCATTTAAGCCTTTTCACAGTGAGATCTATGCGATATGGCCGAGAAATGTAATTTTGATGTTAACTCCCAAACCGCTGCGCAGAAGTCAACCAAACTTCACCCAATAGTGTATTGTATCACAATCTAGTAGTTACATTTAAAAATTTTGTTCTAGGACATTTTGTTTGAACGCAATCATCAAACTTAATTAAAAAAGTCATTTAAGCCTTTTCACAGTGAGATCTATGCGATATGGCCGAGAAATGTAATTTTGATGTTAACTCCCAAACCGCTGCGCAGAAGTCAACCAAACTTCACCCATTAGTGTATTGTATCACAATCTAGTAGTTACATGTGGAAATTTGGTTATAGGACATTTGATTTGAGCGCAATCCTCAAACTTAGGTCAAAAAAGCCATTTAAGCCTTTTCACAGTGAGATATATGCGATATGGCCGAGAAATGTAATTTTGATGTTAACTCCCAAACCGCTGCGCAGAAGTCAACCAAACTTCACCCATTAGTGTATTTTATCACAATCTAGTAGTTACATGTGGAAATTTGGTTCTAGGACATTTGATTTGAGCGCAATCCTCAAACTTAGGTCAAAAAAGCCATTTAAGCCTTTTCACAGTGAGATCTATGCGATATGGCCGAGAAATGTAATTTTGATGTTAACTCCCAAACCGCTGCGCAGAAGTCAACCAAACTTCACCCAATAGTGTATTGTATCACATTCTAGTAGTTACATTTGAAAATTTCGTTCTAGGACATTTGGTTTGAGCGCAATCCTCAAACTTAGGTCAAAAAAGCCATTTAAGCCTTTTCACAGTGAAATCTAAGCGATATGGCCGAGAAATGTAATTTTGATGTTAACTCCCAAACCGCTGCGCAGAAGTCAACCAAACTTCACCCAATAGTGTATTGTATCACAATCTAGTAGTTATATTTGAAAATTTTGTTCTAGGACATTTTGTTTGAACGCAATCATCAAACTTAATTAAAAAAGTCATTTAAGCCTTTTCACAGTGAGATCTATGCGATATGGCCGAGAAATGTAATTTTGATGTTAACTCCCAAACCGCTGCGCAGAAGTCAACCAAACTTCACCCAATAGTGTATTGTATCACAATCTAGTAGTTACCTTTGAAAATTTTGTTCTAGGACATTTTGTTTGAACGCAATCCTCAAACTTAGGTCAAAAAAGCCATTTAAGCCTTTTCACAGTGAGATCTATGCGATATGGCCGAGAAATGTAATTTTGATGTTAACTCCCAAACCGCTGCGCAGAAGTAAACCAAACTTCACCCATTAGTGTATTGTATCACAATCTAGTAGTTACATGTGGAAATTTGGTTCTAGGACATTTGATTTGAGCGCAATCCTCAAACTTAGGTCAAAAAAGCCATTTAAGCCTTTTCACAGTGAGATCTATGCGATATGGCCGAGAAATGTAATTTTGATGTTAACTCCCAAACCGCTGCGCAGAAGTCAACCAAACTTCACCCAATAGTGTATTGTATCACAATCTAGTAGTTACATTTGAAAATTTTGTTCTAGGACATTTTGTTTGAATGCAATCATCAAACTTAATTAAAAAAGTCATTTAAGCCTTTTCACAGTGAGATCTATGCGATATGGCCGAGAAATGTAATTTTGATGTTAACTCCCAAACCGCTGCGCAGAAGTCAACCAAACTTCACCCATTAGTGTATTTTATCACAATCTAGTAGTTACATGTGGAAATTTGGTTCTAGGACATTTGATTTGAGCGCAATCCTCAAACGTAGGTCAAAAAAGCCATTTAAGCCTTTTCACAGTGAGATCTATGCGATATGGCCGAGAAATGTAATTTTGATGTTAACTCCCAAACCGCTGCGCAGAAGTCAACCAAACTTCACCCAATAGTGTATTGTATCACAATCTAGTAGTTACATTTGAAAATTTTGTTCTAGGACATTTTGTTTGAACGCAATCATCAAACTTAATTAAAAAAGTCATTTAAGCCTTTTCACAGTGAGATCTTTGCGATATGGCCGAGAAATGTAATTTTGATGTTAACTCCCAAACCGCTGCGCAGAAGTCAACCAAACTTCACCCAATAGTGTATTGTATCACAATCTAGTAGTTACATTTGAAAATTTTGTTCTAGGAAATTTTGTTTGAGCGCAATCATCAAACTTAATTAAAAAAGTCATTTAAGCCTTTTCACAGTGAGATCTATGCGATATGGCCGAGAAATGTAATTTTGATGTTAACTCCCAAACCGCTGCGCAGAAGTCAACCAAACTTCACCCATTAGTGTATTTTATCACAATCTAGTAGTTACATGTGGAAATTTGGTTCTAGGACATTTGATTTGAGCGCAATCCTCAAACTTAGGTCAAAAAAGCCATTTAAGCCTTTTCACAGTGAGATCTATGCGATATGGCCGAGAAATGTAATTTTGATGTTAACTCCCAAACCGCTGCGCAGAAGTCAACCAAACTTCACCCAATAGTGTATTGTATCACAATCTAGTAGTTACATTTAAAAATTTTGTTCTAGGACATTTTGTTTGAACGCAATCATCAAACTTAATTAAAAAAGTCATTTAAGCCTTTTCACAGTGAGATCTATGCGATATGGCCGAGAAATGTAATTTTGATGTTAACTCCCAAACCGCTGCGCAGAAGTCAACCAAACTTCACCCATTAGTGTATTGTATCACAATCTAGTAGTTACATGTGGAAATTTGGTTATAGGACATTTGATTTGAGCGCAATCCTCAAACTTAGGTCAAAAAAGCCATTTAAGCCTTTTCACAGTGAGATCTATGCGATATGGCCGAGAAATGTAATTTTGATGTTAACTCCCAAACCGCTGCGCAGAAGTCAACCAAACTTCACCCAATAGTGTATTGTATCACAATCTAGTAGTTACATTTGAAAATTTTGTTCTAGGACATTTTGTTTGAACGCAATCATCAAACTTAATTAAAAAAGTCATTTAAGCCTTTTCACAGTGAGATCTATGCGATATGGCCGAGAAATGTAATTTTGATGTTAACTCCCAAACCGCTGCGCAGAAGTCAACCAAACTTCACCCAATAGTGTATTGTATCACAATCTAGTAGTTACATTTGAAAATTTTGTTCTAGGAAATTTTGTTTGAGCGCAATCATCAAACTTAATTAAAAAAGTCATTTAAGCCTTTTCACAGTGAGATCTATGCGATATGGCCGAGAAATGTAATTTTGATGTTAACTCCCAAACCGCTGCGCAGAAGTCAACCAAACTTCACCCATTAGTGTATTTTATCACAATCTAGTAGTTACATGTGGAAATTTGGTTCTAGGACATTTGATTTGAGCGCAATCCTCAAACTTAGGTCAAAAAAGCCATTTAAGCCTTTTCACAGTGAGATCTATGCGATATGGCCGAGAAATGTAATTTTGATGTTAACTCCCAAACCGCTGCGCAGAAGTCAACCAAACTTCACCCAATAGTGTATTGTATCACAATCTAGTAGTTACATTTAAAAATTTTGTTCTAGGACATTTTGTTTGAACGCAATCATCAAACTTAATTAAAAAAGTCATTTAAGCCTTTTCACAGTGAGATCTATGCGATATGGCCGAGAAATGTAATTTTGATGTTAACTCCCAAACCGCTGCGCAGAAGTCAACCAAACTTCACCCATTAGTGTATTGTATCACAATCTAGTAGTTACATGTGGAAATTTGGTTATAGGACATTTGATTTGAGCGCAATCCTCAAACTTAGGTCAAAAAAGCCATTTAAGCCTTTTCACAGTGAGATCTATGCGATATGGCCGAGAAATGTAATTTTGATGTTAACTCCCAAACCGCTGCGCAGAAGTCAACCAAACTTCACCCAATAGTGTATTGTATCACAATCTAGTAGTTACATTTGAAAATTTTGTTCTAGGAAATTTTGTTTGAGCGCAATCATCAAACTTAATTAAAAAAGTCATTTAAGCCTTTTCACAGTGAGATCTATGCGATATGGCCGAGAAATGTAATTTTTATGTTAACTCCCATACCGCTGCGCAGAAGTCAACCAAACTTCACCCATTAGTGTATTTTATCACAATCTAGTAGTTACATGTGGAAATTTGGTTCTAGGACATTTGATTTGAGCGCAATCCTCAAACTTAGGTCAAAAAAGCCATTTAAGCCTTTTCACAGTGAGATCTATGCGATATGGCCGAGAAATGTAATTTTGATGTTAACTCCCAAACCGCTGCGCAGAAGTCAACCAAACTTCACCCAATAGTGTATTGTATCACATTCTAGTAGTTACATTTGAAAATTTCGTTCTAGGACATTTGGATTGAGCGCAATCCTCAAACTTAGGTCAAAAAAGCCATTTAAGCCTTTTCACAGTGAGATCTATGCGATATGGCCGAGAAATGTAATTTTGATGTTAACTCCCAAACCGCTGCGCAGAAGTCAACCAAACTTCACCCAATAGTGTATTGTATCACATTCTAGTAGTTACATTTGAAAATTTCGTTCTAGGACATTTGGTTTGAGCGCAATCCTCAAACTTAGGTCAAAAAAGCCATTTAAGCCTTTTCACAGTGAGATCTATGCGATATGGCCAAGAAATGTAATTTTGATGTTAACTCCCAAACCGCTGCGCAGAAGTCAACCAAACTTCACCCAATAGTGTATTGTATCACAATCTAGTAGTTACATTTGAAAATTTTGTTCTAGGACATTTTGTTTGAACGCAATCATCAAACTTAATTAAAAAAGTCATTTAAGCCTTTTCACAGTGAGATCTATGCGATATGGCCGAGAAATGTAATTTTGATGTTAACTCCCAAACCGCTGCGCAGAAGTCAACCAAACTTCACCCAATAGTGTATTGTATCACAATCTAGTAGTTACATTTGAAAATTTTGTTCTAGGAAATTTTGTTTGAGCGCAATCATCAAACTTAATTAAAAAAGTCATTTAAGCCTTTTCACAGTGAGATCTATGCGATATGGCCGAGAAATGTAATTTTGATGTTAACTCCCAAACCGCTGCGCAGAAGTCAACCAAACTTCACCCATTAGTGTATTTTATCACAATCTAGTAGTTACATGTGGAAATTTGGTTCTAGGACATTTGATTTGAGCGCAATCCTCAAACTTAGGTCAAAAAAGCCATTTAAGCCTTTTCACAGTGAGATCTATGCGATATGGCCGAGAAATGTAATTTTGATGTTAACTCCCAAACCGCTGCGCAGAAGTCAACCAAACTTCACCCAATAGTGTATTGTATCACAATCTAGTAGTTACCTTTGAAAATTTTGTTCTAGGACATTTTGTTTGAACGCAATCCTCAAACTTAGGTCAAAAAAGCCATTTAAGCCTTTTCACAGTGAGATCTATGCGATATGGCCGAGAAATGTAATTTTGATGTTAACTCCCAAACCGCTGCGCAGAAGTAAACCAAACTTCACCCATTAGTGTATTGTATCACAATCTAGTAGTTACATGTGGAAATTTGGTTCTAGGACATTTGATTTGAGCGCAATCCTCAAACTTAGGTCAAAAAAGCCATTTAAGCCTTTTCACAGTGAGATCTATGCGATATGGCCGAGAAATGTAATTTTGATGTTAACTCCCAAACCGCTGCGCAGAAGTCAACCAAACTTCACCCAATAGTGTATTGTATCACAATCTAGTAGTTACATTTGAAAATTTTGTTCTAGGACATTTTGTTTGAATGCAATCATCAAACTTAATTAAAAAAGTCATTTAAGCCTTTTCACAGTGAGATCTATGCGATATGGCCGAGAAATGTAATTTTGATGTTAACTCCCAAACCGCTGCGCAGAAGTCAACCAAACTTCACCCATTAGTGTATTTTATCACAATCTAGTAGTTACATGTGGAAATTTGGTTCTAGGACATTTGATTTGAGCGCAATCCTCAAACGTAGGTCAAAAAAGCCATTTAAGCCTTTTCACAGTGAGATCTATGCGATATGGCCGAGAAATGTAATTTTGATGTTAACTCCCAAACCGCTGCGCAGAAGTCAACCAAACTTCACCCAATAGTGTATTGTATCACAATCTAGTAGTTACATTTGAAAATTTTGTTCTAGGACATTTTGTTTGAACGCAATCATCAAACTTAATTAAAAAAGTCATTTAAGCCTTTTCACAGTGAGATCTTTGCGATATGGCCGAGAAATGTAATTTTGATGTTAACTCCCAAACCGCTGCGCAGAAGTCAACCAAACTTCACCCAATAGTGTATTGTATCACAATCTAGTAGTTACATTTGAAAATTTTGTTCTAGGAAATTTTGTTTGAGCGCAATCATCAAACTTAATTAAAAAAGTCATTTAAGCCTTTTCACAGTGAGATCTATGCGATATGGCCGAGAAATGTAATTTTGATGTTAACTCCCAAACCGCTGCGCAGAAGTCAACCAAACTTCACCCATTAGTGTATTTTATCACAATCTAGTAGTTACATGTGGAAATTTGGTTCTAGGACATTTGATTTGAGCGCAATCCTCAAACTTAGGTCAAAAAAGCCATTTAAGCCTTTTCACAGTGAGATCTATGCGATATGGCCGAGAAATGTAATTTTGATGTTAACTCCCAAACCGCTGCGCAGAAGTCAACCAAACTTCACCCAATAGTGTATTGTATCACAATCTAGTAGTTACATTTAAAAATTTTGTTCTAGGACATTTTGTTTGAACGCAATCATCAAACTTAATTAAAAAAGTCATTTAAGCCTTTTCACAGTGAGATCTATGCGATATGGCCGAGAAATGTAATTTTGATGTTAACTCCCAAACCGCTGCGCAGAAGTCAACCAAACTTCCCCCAATAGTGTATTGTATCACAATCTAGTAGTTACATTTGAAAATTTTGTTCTAGGAAATTTTGTTTGAGCGCAATCATCAAACTTAATTAAAAAAGTCATTTAAGCCTTTTCACAGTGAGATCTATGCGATATGGCCGAGAAATGTAATTTTGATGTTAACTCCCAAACCGCTGCGCAGAAGTCAACCAAACTTCACCCAATAGTGTATTGTATCACAATCTAGTAGTTACATTTGAAAATTTTGTTCTAGGACATTTTGTTTGAGCGCAATCCTCAAACTTAGGTCAAAAAAGCCATTTAAGCCTTTTCACAGTGAGATCTATGCGATATGGCCGAGAAATGTAATTTTGATGTTAACTCCCAAACCGCTGCGCAGAAGTCAACCAAACTTCACCCATTAGTGTATTGTATCACAATCTAGTAGTTACATGTGGAAATTTGGTTATAGGACATTTGATTTGAGCGCAATCCTCAAACTTAGGTCAAAAAAGCCATTTAAGCCTTTTCACAGTGAGATCTATGCGATATGGCCGAGAAATGTAATTTTGATGTTAACTCCCAAACCGCTGCGCAGAAGTCAACCAAACTTCACCCAATAGTGTATTGTATCACAATCTAGTAGTTACATTTGAAAATTTTGTTCTAGGACATTTTGTTTGAACGCAATCATCAAACTTAATTAAAAAAGTCATTTAAGCCTTTTCACAGTGAGATCTATGCGATATGGCCGAGAAATGTAATTTTGATGTTAACTCCCAAACCGCTGCGCAGAAGTCAACCAAACTTCACCCAATAGTGTATTGTATCACAATCTAGTAGTTACATTTGAAAATTTTGTTCTAGGAAATTTTGTTTGAGCGCAATCATCAAACTTAATTAAAAAAGTCATTTAAGCCTTTTCACAGTGAGATCTATGCGATATGGCCGAGAAATGTAATTTTGATGTTAACTCCCAAACCGCTGCGCAGAAGTCAACCAAACTTCACCCATTAGTGTATTTTATCACAATCTAGTAGTTACATGTGGAAATTTGGTTCTAGGACATTTGATTTGAGCGCAATCCTCAAACTTAGGTCAAAAAAGCCATTTAAGCCTTTTCACAGTGAGATCTATGCGATATGGCCGAGAAATGTAATTTTGATGTTAACTCCCAAACCGCTGCGCAGAAGTCAACCAAACTTCACCCAATAGTGTATTGTATCACAATCTAGTAGTTACATTTAAAAATTTTGTTCTAGGACATTTTGTTTGAACGCAATCATCAAACTTAATTAAAAAAGTCATTTAAGCCTTTTCACAGTGAGATCTATGCGATATGGCCGAGAAATGTAATTTTGATGTTAACTCCCAAACCGCTGCGCAGAAGTCAACCAAACTTCACCCATTAGTGTATTGTATCACAATCTAGTAGTTACATGTGGAAATTTGGTTATAGGACATTTGATTTGAGCGCAATCCTCAAACTTAGGTCAAAAAAGCCATTTAAGCCTTTTCACAGTGAGATCTATGCGATATGGCCGAGAAATGTAATTTTGATGTTAACTCCCAAACCGCTGCGCAGAAGTCAACCAAACTTCACCCAATAGTGTATTGTATCACAATCTAGTAGTTACATTTGAAAATTTTGTTCTAGGAAATTTTGTTTGAGCGCAATCATCAAACTTAATTAAAAAAGTCATTTAAGCCTTTTCACAGTGAGATCTATGCGATATGGCCGAGAAATGTAATTTTTATGTTAACTCCCATACCGCTGCGCAGAAGTCAACCAAACTTCACCCATTAGTGTATTTTATCACAATCTAGTAGTTACATGTGGAAATTTGGTTCTAGGACATTTGATTTGAGCGCAATCCTCAAACTTAGGTCAAAAAAGCCATTTAAGCCTTTTCACAGTGAGATCTATGCGATATGGCCGAGAAATGTAATTTTGATGTTAACTCCCAAACCGCTGCGCAGAAGTCAACCAAACTTCACCCAATAGTGTATTGTATCACATTCTAGTAGTTACATTTGAAAATTTCGTTCTAGGACATTTGGATTGAGCGCAATCCTCAAACTTAGGTCAAAAAAGCCATTTAAGCCTTTTCACAGTGAGATCTATGCGATATGGCCGAGAAATGTAATTTTGATGTTAACTCCCAAACCGCTGCGCAGAAGTCAACCAAACTTCACCCAATAGTGTATTGTATCACATTCTAGTAGTTACATTTGAAAATTTCGTTCTAGGACATTTGGTTTGAGCGCAATCCTCAAACTTAGGTCAAAAAAGCCATTTAAGCCTTTTCACAGTGAGATCTATGCGATATGGCCAAGAAATGTAATTTTGATGTTAACTCCCAAACCGCTGCGCAGAAGTCAACCAAACTTCACCCAATAGTGTATTGTATCACAATCTAGTAGTTACATTTGAAAATTTTGTTCTAGGACATTTTGTTTGAACGCAATCATCAAACTTAATTAAAAAAGTCATTTAAGCCTTTTCACAGTGAGATCTATGCGATATGGCCGAGAAATGTAATTTTGATGTTAACTCCCAAACCGCTGCGCAGAAGTCAACCAAACTTCACCCAATAGTGTATTGTATCACAATCTAGTAGTTACATTTGAAAATTTTGTTCTAGGAAATTTTGTTTGAGCGCAATCATCAAACTTAATTAAAAAAGTCATTTAAGCCTTTTCACAGTGAGATCTATGCGATATGGCCGAGAAATGTAATTTTGATGTTAACTCCCAAACCGCTGCGCAGAAGTCAACCAAACTTCACCCATTAGTGTATTTTATCACAATCTAGTAGTTACATGTGGAAATTTGGTTCTAGGACATTTGATTTGAGCGCAATCCTCAAACTTAGGTCAAAAAAGCCATTTAAGCCTTTTCACAGTGAGATCTATGCGATATGGCCGAGAAATGTAATTTTGATGTTAACTCCCAAACCGCTGCGCAGAAGTCAACCAAACTTCACCCAATAGTGTATTGTATCACAATCTAGTAGTTACATTTAAAAATTTTGTTCTAGGACATTTTGTTTGAACGCAATCATCAAACTTAATTAAAAAAGTCATTTAAGCCTTTTCACAGTGAGATCTATGCGATATGGCCGAGAAATGTAATTTTGATGTTAACTCCCAAACCGCTGCGCAGAAGTCAACCAAACTTCACCCATTAGTGTATTGTATCACAATCTAGTAGTTACATGTGGAAATTTGGTTATAGGACATTTGATTTGAGCGCAATCCTCAAACTTAGGTCAAAAAAGCCATTTAAGCCTTTTCACAGTGAGATCTATGCGATATGGCCGAGAAATGTAATTTTGATGTTAACTCCCAAACCGCTGCGCAGAAGTCAACCAAACTTCACCCAATAGTGTATTGTATCACAATCTAGTAGTTACATTTGAAAATTTTGTTCTAGGACATTTTGTTTGAGCGCAATCATCAAACTTAATTAAAAAAGTCATTTAAGCCTTTTCACAGTGAGATCTATGCGATATGGCCGAGAAATGTAATTTTTATGTTAACTCCCAAACCGCTGCGCAGAAGTCAACCAAACTTCACCCAATAGTGTATTGTATCACAATCTAGTAGTTACATTTGAAAATTTTGTTCTAGGAAATTTTGTTTGAGCGCAATCATCAAACTTAATTAAAAAAGTCATTTAAGCCTTTTCACAGTGAGATCTATGCGATATGGCCGAGAAATGTAATTTTGATGTTAACTCCCAAACCACTGCGCAGAAGTCAACCAAACTTCACCCATTAGTGTATTTTATCACAATCTAGTAGTTACATGTGGAAATTTGGTTCTAGGACATTTGATTTGAGCGCAATCCTCAAACTTAGGTCAAAAAAGCCATTTAAGCCTTTTCACAGTGAGATCTATGCGATATGGCCGAGAAATGTAATTTTGATGTTAACTCCCAAACCGCTGCGCAGAAGTCAACCAAACTTCACCCAATAGTGTATTGTATCACAATCTAGTAGTTACATTTAAAAATTTTGTTCTAGGACATTTTGTTTGAACGCAATCATCAAACTTAATTAAAAAAGTCATTTAAGCCTTTTCACAGTGAGATCTATGCGATATGGCCGAGAAATGTAATTTTGATGTTAACTCCCAAACCGCTGCGCAGAAGTCAACCAAACTTCACCCATTAGTGTATTGTATCACAATCTAGTAGTTACATGTGGAAATTTGGTTATAGGACATTTGATTTGAGCGCAATCCTCAAACTTAGGTCAAAAAAGCCATTTAAGCCTTTTCACAGTGAGATCTATGCGATATGGCCGAGAAATGTAATTTTGATGTTAACTCCCAAACCGCTGCGCAGAAGTCAACCAAACTTCACCCAATAGTGTATTGTATCACAATCTAGTAGTTACATTTGAAAATTTTGTTCTAGGAAATTTTGTTTGAGCGCAATCATCAAACTTAATTAAAAAAGTCATTTAAGCCTTTTCACAGTGAGATCTATGCGATATGGCCGAGAAATGTAATTTTGATGTTAACTCCCAAACCGCTGCGCAGAAGTCAACCAAACTTCACCCATTAGTGTATTTTATCACAATCTAGTAGTTACATGTGGAAATTTGGTTCTAGGACATTTGATTTGAGCGCAATCCTCAAACTTAGGTCAAAAAAGCCATTTAAGCCTTTTCACAGTGAGATCTATGCGATATGGCCGAGAAATGTAATTTTGATGTTAACTCCCAAACCGCTGCGCAGAAGTCAACCAAACTTCACCCAATAGTGTATTGTATCACATTCTAGTAGTTACATTTGAAAATTTTGTTCTAGGACATTTTGTTTGAACGCAATCATCAAACTTAATTAAAAAAGTCATTTAAGCCTTTTCACAGTGAGATCTATGCGATATGGCCGAGAAATGTAATTTTGATGTTAACTCCCAAACCGCTGCGCAGAAGTCAACCAAACTTCACCCAATAGTGTATTGTATCACAATCTAGTAGTTACATTTGAAAATTTTGTTCTAGGAAATTTTGTTTGAGCGCAATCATCAAACTTAATTAAAAAAGTCATTTAAGCCTTTTCACAGTGAGATCTATGCGATATGGCCGAGAAATGTAATTTTGATGTTAACTCCCAAACCGCTGCGCAGAAGTCAACCAAACTTCACCCATTAGTGTATTTTATCACAATCTAGTAGTTACATGTGGAAATTTGGTTATAGGACATTTGATTTGAGCGCAATCCTCAAACTTAGGTCAAAAAAGCCATTTAAGCCTTTTCACAGTGAGATCTATGCGATATGGCCGAGAAATGTAATTTTGATGTTAACTCCCAAACCGCTGCGCAGAAGTCAACCAAACTTCACCCAATAGTGTATTGTATCACAATCTAGTAGTTACATTTAAAAATTTTGTTCTAGGACATTTTGTTTGAACGCAATCATCAAACTTAATTAAAAAAGTCATTTAAGCCTTTTCACAGTGAGATCTATGCGATATGGCCGAGAAATGTAATTTTGATGTTAACTCCCAAACCGCTGCGCAGAAGTCAACCAAACTTCACCCATTAGTGTATTGTATCACAATCTAGTAGTTACATGTGGAAATTTGGTTATAGGACATTTGATTTGAGCGCAATCCTCAAACTTAGGTCAAAAAAGCCATTTAAGCCTTTTCACAGTGAGATCTATGCGATATGGCCGAGAAATGTAATTTTGATGTTAACTCCCAAACCGCTGCGCAGAAGTCAACCAAACTTCACCCAATAGTGTATTGTATCACAATCTAGTAGTTACATTTGAAAATTTTGTTCTAGGAAATTTTGTTTGAGCGCAATCATCAAACTTAATTAAAAAAGTCATTTAAGCCTTTTCACAGTGAGATCTATGCGATATGGCCGAGAAATGTAATTTTGATGTTAACTCCCAAACCGCTGCGCAGAAGTCAACCAAACTTCACCCATTAGTGTATTTTATCACAATCTAGTAGTTACATGTGGAAATTTGGTTCTAGGACATTTGATTTGAGCGCAATCCTCAAACTTAGGTCAAAAAAGCCATTTAAGCCTTTTCACAGTGAGATCTATGCGATATGGCCGAGAAATGTAATTTTGATGTTAACTCCCAAACCGCTGCGCAGAAGTCAACCAAACTTCACCCAATAGTGTATTGTATCACAATCTAGTAGTTACATTTAAAAATTTTGTTCTAGGACATTTTGTTTGAACGCAATCATCAAACTTAATTAAAAAAGTCATTTAAGCCTTTTCACAGTGAGATCTATGCGATATGGCCGAGAAATGTAATTTTGATGTTAACTCCCAAACCGCTGCGCAGAAGTCAACCAAACTTCACCCATTAGTGTATTGTATCACAATCTAGTAGTTACATGTGGAAATTTGGTTATAGGACATTTGATTTGAGCGCAATCCTCAAACTTAGGTCAAAAAAGCCATTTAAGCCTTTTCACAGTGAGATCTATGCGATATGGCCGAGAAATGTAATTTTGATGTTAACTCCCAAACCGCTGCGCAGAAGTCAACCAAACTTCACCCAATAGTGTATTGTATCACAATCTAGTAGTTACATTTGAAAATTTTGTTCTAGGAAATTTTGTTTGAGCGCAATCATCAAACTTAATTAAAAAAGTCATTTAAGCCTTTTCACAGTGAGATCTATGCGATATGGCCGAGAAATGTAATTTTGATGTTAACTCCCAAACCGCTGCGCAGAAGTCAACCAAACTTCACCCATTAGTGTATTTTATCACAATCTAGTAGTTACATGTGGAAATTTGGTTCTAGGACATTTGATTTGAGCGCAATCCTCAAACTTAGGTCAAAAAAGCCATTTAAGCCTTTTCACAGTGAGATCTATGCGATATGGCCGAGAAATGTAATTTTGATGTTAACTCCCAAACCGCTGCGCAGAAGTCAACCAAACTTCACCCAATAGTGTATTGTATCACATTCTAGTAGTTACATTTGAAAATTTTGTTCTAGGACATTTGGTTTGAGCGCAATCCTCAAACTTAGGTCAAAAAAGCCATTTAAGCCTTTTCACAGTGAGATCTATGCGATATGGCCGAGAAATGTAATTTTGATGTTAACTCCCAAACCGCTGCGCAGAAGTCAACCAAACTTCACCCAATAGTGTATTGTATCACATTCTAGTAGTTACATTTGAAAATTTCGTTCTAGGACATTTGGTTTGAGCGCAATCCTCAAACTTAGGTCAAAAAAGCCATTTAAGCCTTTTCACAGTGAGATCTATGCGATATGGCCGAGAAATGTAATTTTGATGTTAACTCCCAAACCGCTGCGCAGAAGTCAACCAAACTTCACCCAATAGTGTATTGTATCACAATCTAGTAGTTACATTTGAAAATTTTGTTCTAGGACATTTTGTTTGAACGCAATCATCAAACTTAATTAAAAAAGTCATTTAAGCCTTTTCACAGTGAGATCTATGCGATATGGCCGAGAAATGTAATTTTGATGTTAACTCCCAAACCGCTGCGCAGAAGTCAACCAAACTTCACCCATTAGTGTATTGTATCACAATCTAGTAGTTACATGTGGAAATTTGGTTATAGGACATTTGATTTGAGCGCAATCCTCAAACTTAGGTCAAAAAAGCCATTTAAGCCTTTTCACAGTGAGATCTATGCGATATGGCCGAGAAATGTAATTTTGATGTTAACTCCCAAACCGCTGCGCAGAAGTCAACCAAACTTCACCCAATAGTGTATTGTATCACAATCTAGTAGTTACATTTGAAAATTTTGTTCTAGGAAATTTTGTTTGAGCGCAATCATCAAACTTAATTAAAAAAGTCATTTAAGCCTTTTCACAGTGAGATCTATGCGATATGGCCGAGAAATGTAATTTTGATGTTAACTCCCAAACCGCTGCGCAGAAGTCAACCAAACTTCACCCATTAGTGTATTTTATCACAATCTAGTAGTTACATGTGGAAATTTGGTTCTAGGACATTTGATTTGAGCGCAATCCTCAAACTTAGGTCAAAAAAGCCATTTAAGCCTTTTCACAGTGAGATCTATGCGATATGGCCGAGAAATGTAATTTTGATGTTAACTCCCAAACCGCTGCGCAGAAGTCAACCAAACTTCAACCAATAGTGTATTGTATCACATTCTAGTAGTTACATTTGAAAATTTCGTTCTAGGACATTTGGTTTGAGCGCAATCCTCAAACTTAGGTCAAAAAAGCCATTTAAGCCTTTTCACAGTGAGATCTATGCGATATGGCCGAGAAATGTAATTTTGATGTTAACTCCCAAACCGCTGCGCAGAAGTCAACCAAACTTCACCCAATAGTGTATTGTATCACATTCTAGTAGTTACATTTGAAAATTTCGTTCTAGGACATTTGGTTTGAGCGCAATCCTCAAACTTAGGTCAAAAAAGCCATTTAAGCCTTTTCACAGTGAGATCTATGCGATATGGCCGAGAAATGTAATTTTGATGTTAACTCCCAAACCGCTGCGCAGAAGTCAACCAAACTTCACCCAATAGTGTATTGTATCACAATCTAGTAGTTACATTTGAAAATTTTGTTCTAGGACATTTTGTTTGAACGCAATCATCAAACTTAATTAAAAAAGTCATTTAAGCCTTTTCACAGTGAGATCTATGCGATATGGCCGAGAAATGTAATTTTGATGTTAACTCCCAAACCGCTGCGCAGAAGTCAACCAAACTTCACCCAATAGTGTATTGTATCACAATCTAGTAGTTACATTTGAAAATTTTGTTCTAGGACATTTTGTTTGAACGCAATCATCAAACTTAATTAAAAAAGTCATTTAAGCCTTTTCACAGTGAGATCTATGCGATATGGCCGAGAAATGTAATTTTGATGTTAACTCCCAAACCGCTGCGCAGAAGTCAACCAAACTTCACCCAATAGTGTATTGTATCACAATCTAGTAGTTACATTTGAAAATTTTGTTCTAGGAAATTTTGTTTGAGCGCAATCATCAAACTTAATTAAAAAAGTCATTTAAGCCTTTTCACAGTGAGATCTATGCGATATGGCCGAGAAATGTAATTTTGATGTTAACTCCCAAACCACTGCGCAGAAGTCAACCAAACTTCACCCATTAGTGTATTTTATCACAATCTAGTAGTTACATGTGGAAATTTGGTTCTAGGACATTTGATTTGAGCGCAATCCTCAAACTTAGGTCAAAAAAGCCATTTAAGCCTTTTCACAGTGAGATCTATGCGATATGGCCGAGAAATGTAATTTTGATGTTAACTCCCAAACCGCTGCGCAGAAGTCAACCAAACTTCACCCAATAGTGTATTGTATCACAATCTAGTAGTTACATTTAAAAATTTTGTTCTAGGACATTTTGTTTGAACGCAATCATCAAACTTAATTAAAAAAGTCATTTAAGCCTTTTCACAGTGAGATCTATGCGATATGGCCGAGAAATGTAATTTTGATGTTAACTCCCAAACCGCTGCGCAGAAGTCAACCAAACTTCACCCATTAGTGTATTGTATCACAATCTAGTAGTTACATGTGGAAATTTGGTTCTAGGACATTTGATTTGAGCGCAATCCTCAAACTTAGGTCAAAAAAGCCATTTAAGCCTTTTCACAGTGAGATCTATGCGATATGGCCGAGAAATGTAATTTTGATGTTAACTCCCAAACCGCTGCGCAGAAGTCAACCAAACTTCACCCAATAGTGTATTGTATCACAATCTAGTAGTTACATTTGAAAATTTTGTTCTAGGAAATTTTGTTTGAGCGCAATCATCAAACTTAATTAAAAAAGTCATTTAAGCCTTTTCACAGTGAGATCTATGCGATATGGCCGAGAAATGTAATTTTGATGTTAACTCCCAAACCGCTGCGCAGAAGTCAACCAAACTTCACCCATTAGTGTATTTTATCACAATCTAGTAGTTACATGTGGAAATTTGGTTCTAGGACATTTGATTTGAGCGCAATCCTCAAACTTAGGTCAAAAAAGCCATTTAAGCCTTTTCACAGTGAGATCTATGCGATATGGCCGAGAAATGTAATTTTGATGTTAACTCCCAAACCGCTGCGCAGAAGTCAACCAAACTTCACCCAATAGTGTATTGTATCACATTCTAGTAGTTACATTTGAAAATTTTGTTCTAGGACATTTTGTTTGAACGCAATCATCAAACTTAATTAAAAAAGTCATTTAAGCCTTTTCACAGTGAGATCTATGCGATATGGCCGAGAAATGTAATTTTGATGTTAACTCCCAAACCGCTGCGCAGAAGTCAACCAAACTTCACCCAATAGTGTATTGTATCACAATCTAGTAGTTACATTTGAAAATTTTGTTCTAGGAAATTTTGTTTGAGCGCAATCATCAAACTTAATTAAAAAAGTCATTTAAGCCTTTTCACAGTGAGATCTATGCGATATGGCCGAGAAATGTAATTTTGATGTTAACTCCCAAACCGCTGCGCAGAAGTCAACCAAACTTCACCCATTAGTGTATTTTATCACAATCTAGTAGTTACATGTGGAAATTTGGTTCTAGGACATTTGATTTGAGCGCAATCCTCAAACTTAGGTCAAAAAAGCCATTTAAGCCTTTTCACAGTGAGATCTATGCGATATGGCCGAGAAATGTAATTTTGATGTTAACTCCCAAACCGCTGCGCAGAAGTCAACCAAACTTCACCCAATAGTGTATTGTATCACAATCTAGTAGTTACATTTAAAAATTTTGTTCTAGGACATTTTGTTTGAACGCAATCATCAAACTTAATTAAAAAAGTCATTTAAGCCTTTTCACAGTGAGATCTATGCGATATGGCCGAGAAATGTAATTTTGATGTTAACTCCCAAACCGCTGCGCAGAAGTCAACCAAACTTCACCCATTAGTGTATTGTATCACAATCTAGTAGTTACATGTGGAAATTTGGTTATAGGACATTTGATTTGAGCGCAATCCTCAAACTTAGGTCAAAAAAGCCATTTAAGCCTTTTCACAGTGAGATCTATGCGATATGGCCGAGAAATGTAATTTTGATGTTAACTCCCAAACCGCTGCGCAGAAGTCAACCAAACTTCACCCAATAGTGTATTGTATCACAATCTAGTAGTTACATTTGAAAATTTTGTTCTAGGAAATTTTGTTTGAGCGCAATCATCAAACTTAATTAAAAAAGTCATTTAAGCCTTTTCACAGTGAGATCTATGCGATATGGCCGAGAAATGTAATTTTTATGTTAACTCCCAAACCGCTGCGCAGAAGTCAACCAAACTTCACCCATTAGTGTATTTTATCACAATCTAGTAGTTACATGTGGAAATTTGGTTCTAGGACATTTGATTTGAGCGCAATCCTCAAACTTAGGTCAAAAAAGCCATTTAAGCCTTTTCACAGTGAGATCTATGCGATATGGCCGAGAAATGTAATTTTGATGTTAACTCCCAAACCGCTGCGCAGAAGTCAACCAAACTTCACCCAATAGTGTATTGTATCACATTCTAGTAGTTACATTTGAAAATTTTGTTCTAGGACATTTGGTTTGAGCGCAATCCTCAAACTTAGGTCAAAAAAGCCATTTAAGCCTTTTCACAGTGAGATCTATGCGATATGGCCGAGAAATGTAATTTTGATGTTAACTCCCAAACCGCTGCGCAGAAGTCAACCAAACTTCACCCAATAGTGTATTGTATCACATTCTAGTAGTTACATTTGAAAATTTCGTTCTAGGACATTTGGTTTGAGCGCAATCCTCAAACTTAGGTCAAAAAAGCCATTTAAGCCTTTTCACAGTGAGATCTATGCGATATGGCCGAGAAATGTAATTTTGATGTTAACTCCCAAACCGCTGCGCAGAAGTCAACCAAACTTCACCCAATAGTGTATTGTATCACAATCTAGTAGTTACATTTGAAAATTTTGTTCTAGGACATTTTGTTTGAACGCAATCATCAAACTTAATTAAAAAAGTCATTTAAGCCTTTTCACAGTGAGATCTATGCGATATGGCCGAGAAATGTAATTTTGATGTTAACTCCCAAACCGCTGCGCAGAAGTCATCCAAACTTCACCCAATAGTGTATTGTATCACAATCTAGTAGTTACATTTGAAAATTTTGTTCTAGGACATTTTGTTTGAGCGCAATCCTCAAACTTAGGTCAAAAAAGCCATTTAAGCCTTTTCACAGTGAGATCTATGCGATATGGCCGAGAAATGTAATTTTGATGTTAACTCCCAAACCGCTGCGCAGAAGTCAACCAAACTTCACCCAATAGTGTATTGTATCACAATCTAGTAGTTACATTTGAAAATTTTGTTCTAGGACATTTTGTTTGAACGCAATCATCAAACTTAATTAAAAAAGTCATTTAAGCCTTTTCACAGTGAGATCTATGCGATATGGCCGAGAAATGTAATTTTGATGTTAACTCCCAAACCGCTGCGCAGAAGTCAACCAAACTTCACCCAATAGTGTATTGTATCACAATCTAGTAGTTACATTTGAAAATTTTGTTCTAGGACATTTTGTTTGAGCGCAATCCTCAAACTTAGGTCAAAAAAGCCATTTAAGCCTTTTCACAGTGAGATCTATGCGATATGGCCGAGAAATGTAATTTTGATGTTAACTCCCAAACCGCTGCGCAGAAGTCAACCAAACTTCACCCAATAGTGTATTGTATCACAATCTAGTAGTTACATTTGAAAATTTTGTTCTAGGACATTTTGTTTGAACGCAATCATCAAACTTAATTAAAAAAGTCATTTAAGCCTTTTCACAGTGAGATCTATGCGATATGGCCGAGAAATGTAATTTTGATGTTAACTCCCAAACCGCTGCGCAGAAGTCAACCAAACTTCCCCCAATAGTGTATTGTATCACAATCTAGTAGTTACATTTGAAAATTTTGTTCTAGGAAATTTTGTTTGAGCGCAATCATCAAACTTAATTAAAAAAGTCATTTAAGCCTTTTCACAGTGAGATCTATGCGATATGGCCGAGAAATGTAATTTTGATGTTAACTCCCAAACCGCTGCGCAGAAGTCAACCAAACTTCACCCAATAGTGTATTGTATCACAATCTAGTAGTTACATTTAAAAATTTTGTTCTAGGACATTTTGTTTGAACGCAATCATCAAACTTAATTAAAAAAGTCATTTAAGCCTTTTCACAGTGAGATCTATGCGATATGGCCGAGAAATGTAATTTTGATGTTAACTCCCAAACCGCTGCGCAGAAGTCAACCAAACTTCACCCATTAGTGTATTTTATCACAATCTAGTAGTTACATGTGGAAATTTGGTTCTAGGACATTTGATTTGAGCGCAATCCTCAAACTTAGGTCAAAAAAGCCATTTAAGCCTTTTCACAGTGAGATCTATGCGATATGGCCGAGAAATGTAATTTTGATGTTAACTCCCAAACCGCTGCGCAGAAGTCAACCAAACTTCACCCAATAGTGTATTGTATCACATTCTAGTAGTTACATTTGAAAATTTCGTTCTAGGACATTTGGTTTGAGCGCAATCCTCAAACTTAGGTCAAAAAAGCCATTTAAGCCTTTTCACAGTGAGATCTATGCGATATGGCCGAGAAATGTAATTTTGATGTTAACTCCCAAACCGCTGCGCAGAAGTCAACCAAACTTCACCCAATAGTGTATTGTATCACAATCTAGTAGTTACATTTGAAAATTTTGTTCTAGGACATTTTGTTTGAACGCAATCATCAAACTTAATTAAAAAAGTCATTTAAGCCTTTTCACAGTGAGATCTATGCGATATGGCCGAGAAATGTAATTTTGATGTTAACTCCCAAACCGCTGCGCAGAAGTCATCCAAACTTCACCCAATAGTGTATTGTATCACAATCTAGTAGTTACATTTGAAAATTTTGTTCTAGGACATTTTGTTTGAGCGCAATCCTCAAACTTAGGTCAAAAAAGCCATTTAAGCCTTTTCACAGTGAGATCTATGCGATATGGCCGAGAAATGTAATTTTGATGTTAACTCCCAAACCGCTGCGCAGAAGTCAACCAAACTTCACCCAATAGTGTATTGTATCACAATCTAGTAGTTACATTTGAAAATTTTGTTCTAGGACATTTTGTTTGAACGCAATCATCAAACTTAATTAAAAAAGTCATTTAAGCCTTTTCACAGTGAGATCTATGCGATATGGCCGAGAAATGTAATTTTGATGTTAACTCCCAAACCGCTGCGCAGAAGTCAACCAAACTTCACCCAATAGTGTATTGTATCACAATCTAGTAGTTACATTTGAAAATTTTGTTCTAGGACATTTTGTTTGAGCGCAATCCTCAAACTTAGGTCAAAAAAGCCATTTAAGCCTTTTCACAGTGAGATCTATGCGATATGGCCGAGAAATGTAATTTTGATGTTAACTCCCAAACCGCTGCGCAGAAGTCAACCAAACTTCACCCAATAGTGTATTGTATCACAATCTAGTAGTTACATTTGAAAATTTTGTTCTAGGACATTTTGTTTGAACGCAATCATCAAACTTAATTAAAAAAGTCATTTAAGCCTTTTCACAGTGAGATCTATGCGATATGGCCGAGAAATGTAATTTTGATGTTAACTCCCAAACCGCTGCGCAGAAGTCAACCAAACTTCCCCCAATAGTGTATTGTATCACAATCTAGTAGTTACATTTGAAAATTTTGTTCTAGGAAATTTTGTTTGAGCGCAATCATCAAACTTAATTAAAAAAGTCATTTAAGCCTTTTCACAGTGAGATCTATGCGATATGGCCGAGAAATGTAATTTTGATGTTAACTCCCAAACCGCTGCGCAGAAGTCAACCAAACTTCACCCAATAGTGTATTGTATCACAATCTAGTAGTTACATTTAAAAATTTTGTTCTAGGACATTTTGTTTGAACGCAATCATCAAACTTAATTAAAAAAGTCATTTAAGCCTTTTCACAGTGAGATCTATGCGATATGGCCGAGAAATGTAATTTTGATGTTAACTCCCAAACCGCTGCGCAGAAGTCAACCAAACTTCACCCATTAGTGTATTGTATCACAATCTAGTAGTTACATGTGGAAATTTGGTTATAGGACATTTGATTTGAGCGCAATCCTCAAACTTAGGTCAAAAAAGCCATTTAAGCCTTTTCACAGTGAGATCTATGCGATATGGCCGAGAAATGTAATTTTGATGTTAACTCCCAAACCGCTGCGCAGAAGTCAACCAAACTTCACCCAATAGTGTATTGTATCACAATCTAGTAGTTACATTTGAAAATTTTGTTCTAGGAAATTTTGTTTGAGCGCAATCATCAAACTTAATTAAAAAAGTCATTTAAGCCTTTTCACAGTGAGATCTATGCGATATGGCCGAGAAATGTAATTTTGATGTTAACTCCCAAACCGCTGCGCAGAAGTCAACCAAACTTCACCCATTAGTGTATTTTATCACAATCTAGTAGTTACATGTGGAAATTTGGTTCTAGGACATTTGATTTGAGCGCAATCCTCAAACTTAGGTCAAAAAAGCCATTTAAGCCTTTTCACAGTGAGATCTATGCGATATGGCCGAGAAATGTAATTTTGATGTTAACTCCCAAACCGCTGCGCAGAAGTCAACCAAACTTCACCCAATAGTGTATTGTATCACATTCTAGTAGTTACATTTGAAAATTTCGTTGTAGGACATTTGGTTTGAGCGCAATCCTCAAACTTAGGTCAAAAAAGCCATTTAAGCCTTTTCACAGTGAGATCTATGCGATATGGCCGAGAAATGTAATTTTGATGTTAACTCCCAAACCGCTGCGCAGAAGTCAACCAAACTTCACCCAATAGTGTATTGTATCACAATCTAGTAGTTACATTTGAAAATTTTGTTCTAGGACATTTTGTTTGAACGCAATCATCAAACTTAATTAAAAAAGTCATTTAAGCCTTTTCACAGTGAGATCTATGCGATATGGCCGAGAAATGTAATTTTGATGTTAACTCCCAAACCGCTGCGCAGAAGTCAACCAAACTTCACCCATTAGTGTATTGTATCACAATCTAGTAGTTACATGTGGAAATTTGGTTATAGGACATTTGATTTGAGCGCAATCCTCAAACTTAGGTCAAAAAAGCCATTTAAGCCTTTTCACAGTGAGATCTATGCGATATAGCCGAGAAATGTAATTTTGATGTTAACTCCCAAACCGCTGCGCAGAAGTCAACCAAACTTCACCCAATAGTGTATTGTATCACAATCTAGTAGTTACATTTGAAAATTTTGTTCTAGGAAATTTTGTTTGAGCGCAATCATCAAACTTAATTAAAAAAGTCATTTAAGCCTTTTCACAGTGAGATCTATGCGATATGGCCGAGAAATGTAATTTTTATGTTAACTCCCAAACCGCTGCGCAGAAGTCAACCAAACTTCACCCATTAGTGTATTTTATCACAATCTAGTAGTTACATGTGGAAATTTGGTTCTAGGACATTTGATTTGAGCGCAATCCTCAAACTTAGGTCAAAAAAGCCATTTAAGCCTTTTCACAGTGAGATCTATGCGATATGGCCGAGAAATGTAATTTTGATGTTAACTCCCAAACCGCTGCGCAGAAGTCAACCAAACTTCACCCAATAGTGTATTGTATCACAATCTAGTAGTTACATTTAAAAATTTTGTTCTAGGACATTTTGTTTGAACGCAATCATCAAACTTAATTAAAAAAGTCATTTAAGCCTTTTCACAGTGAGATCTATGCGATATGGCCGAGAAATGTAATTTTGATGTTAACTCCCAAACCGCTGCGCAGAAGTCAACCAAACTTCACCCATTAGTGTATTGTATCACAATCTAGTAGTTACATGTAGAAATTTGGTTATAGGACATTTGATTTGAGCGCAATCCTCAAACTTAGGTCAAAAAAGCCATTTAAGCCTTTTCACAGTGAGATCTATGCGATATGGCCGAGAAATGTAATTTTGATGTTAACTCCCAAACCGCTGCGCAGAAGTCAACCAAACTTCACCCAATAGTGTATTGTATCACAATCTAGTAGTTACATTTGAAAATTTTGTTCTAGGAAATTTTGTTTGAGCGCAATCATCAAACTTAATTAAAAAAGTCATTTAAGCCTTTTCACAGTGAGATCTATGCGATATGGCCGAGAAATGTAATTTTTATGTTAACTCCCAAACCGCTGCGCAGAAGTCAACCAAACTTCACCCATTAGTGTATTTTATCACAATCTAGTAGTTACATGTGGAAATTTGGTTCTAGGACATTTGATTTGAGCGCAATCCTCAAACTTAGGTCAAAAAAGCCATTTAAGCCTTTTCACAGTGAGATCTATGCGATATGGCCGAGAAATGTAATTTTGATGTTAACTCCCAAACCGCTGCGCAGAAGTCAACCAAACTTCACCCAATAGTGTATTGTATCACAATCTAGTAGTTACATGTGGAAATTTGGTTCTAGGACATTTGATTTGAGCGCAATCCTCAAACTTAGGTCAAAAAAGCCATTTAAGCCTTTTCACAGTGAGATCTATGCGATATGGCCGAGAAATGTAATTTTGATGTTAACTCCCAAACCGCTGCGCAGAAGTCAACCAAACTTCACCCAATAGTGTATTGTATCACATTCTAGTAGTTACATTTGAAAATTTTGTTCTAGGACATTTGGTTTGAGCGCAATCCTCAAACTTAGGTCAAAAAAGCCATTTAAGCCTTTTCACAGTGAGATCTATGCGATATGGCCGAGAAATGTAATTTTGATGTTAACTCCCAAACCGCTGCGCAGAAGTCAACCAAACTTCACCCAATAGTGTATTGTATCACATTCTAGTAGTTACATTTGAAAATTTCGTTCTAGGACATTTGGTTTGAGCGCAATCCTCAAACTTAGGTCAAAAAAGCCATTTAAGCCTTTTCACAGTGAGATCTATGCGATATGGCCGAGAAATGTAATTTTGATGTTAACTCCCAAACCGCTGCGCAGAAGTCAACCAAACTTCACCCAATAGTGTATTGTATCACAATCTAGTAGTTACATTTGAAAATTTTGTTCTAGGACATTTTGTTTGAACGCAATCATCAAACTTAATTAAAAAAGTCATTTAAGCCTTTTCACAGTGAGATCTATGCGATATGGCCGAGAAATGTAATTTTGATGTTAACTCCCAAACCGCTGCGCAGAAGTCATCCAAACTTCACCCAATAGTGTATTGTATCACAATCTAGTAGTTACATTTGAAAATTTTGTTCTAGGACATTTTGTTTGAGCGCAATCCTCAAACTTAGGTCAAAAAAGCCATTTAAGCCTTTTCACAGTGAGATATATGCGATATGGCCGAGAAATGTAATTTTGATGTTAACTCCCAAACCGCTGCGCAGAAGTCAACCAAACTTCACCCAATAGTGTATTGTATCACAATCTAGTAGTTACATTTGAAAATTTTGTTCTAGGACATTTTGTTTGAACGCAATCATCAAACTTAATTAAAAAAGTCATTTAAGCCTTTTCACAGTGAGATCTATGCGATATGGCCGAGAAATGTAATTTTGATGTTAACTCCCAAACCGCTGCGCAGAAATCAACCAAACTTCCCCCAATAGTGTATTGTATCACAATCTAGTAGTTACATTTGAAAATTTTGTTCTAGGAAATTTTGTTTGAGCGCAATCATCAAACTTAATTAAAAAAGTCATTTAAGCCTTTTCACAGTGAGATCTATGCGATATGGCCGAGAAATGTAATTTTGATGTTAACTCCCAAACCGCTGCGCAGAAGTCAACCAAACTTCACCCAATAGTGTATTGTATCACAATCTAGTAGTTACATTTAAAAATTTTGTTCTAGGACATTTTGTTTGAACGCAATCATCAAACTTAATTAAAAAAGTCATTTAAGCCTTTTCACAGTGAGATCTATGCGATATGGCCGAGAAATGTAATTTTGATGTTAACTCCCAAACCGCTGCGCAGAAGTCAACCAAACTTCACCCATTAGTGTATTGTATCACAATCTAGTAGTTACATGTGGAAATTTGGTTATAGGACATTTGATTTGAGCGCAATCCTCAAACTTAGGTCAAAAAAGCCATTTAAGCCTTTTCACAGTGAGATCTATGCGATATGGCCGAGAAATGTAATTTTGATAACTCCCAAACCGCTGCGCAGAAGTCAACCAAACTTCACCCAATAGTGTATTGTATCACAATCTAGTAGTTACATTTGAAAATTTTGTTCTAGGAAATTTTGTTTGAGCGCAATCATCAAACTTAATTAAAAAAGTCATTTAAGCCTTTTCACAGTGAGATCTATGCGATATGGCCGAGAAATGTAATTTTGATGTTAACTCCCAAACCGCTGCGCAGAAGTCAACCAAACTTCACCCATTAGTGTATTTTATCACAATCTAGTAGTTACATGTGGAAATTTGGTTCTAGGACATTTGATTTGAGCGCAATCCTCAAACTTAGGTCAAAAAAGCCATTTAAGCCTTTTCACAGTGAGATCTATGCGATATGGCCGAGAAATGTAATTTTGATGTTAACTCCCAAACCGCTGCGCAGAAGTCAACCAAACTTCACCCAATAGTGTATTGTATCACATTCTAGTAGTTACATTTGAAAATTTCGTTCTAGGACATTTGGTTTGAGCGCAATCCTCAAACTTAGGTCAAAAAAGCCATTTAAGCCTTTTCACAGTGAGATCTATGCGATATGGCCGAGAAATGTAATTTTGATGTTAACTCCCAAACCGCTGCGCAGAAGTCAACCAAACTTCACCCAATAGTGTATTGTATCACAATCTAGTAGTTACATTTGAAAATTTTGTTCTAGGACATTTTGTTTGAACGCAATCATCAAACTTAATTAAAAAAGTCATTTAAGCCTTTTCACAGTGAGATCTATGCGATATGGCCGAGAAATGTAATTTTGATGTTAACTCCCAAACCGCTGCGCAGAAGTCAACCAAACTTCACCCAATAGTGTATTGTATCACAATCTAGTAGTTACATTTGAAAATTTTGTTCTAGGACATTTTGTTTGAGCGCAATCCTCAAACTTAGGTCAAAAAAGCCATTTAAGCCTTTTCACAGTGAGATCTATGCGATATGGCCGAGAAATGTAATTTTGATGTTAACTCCCAAACCGCTGCGCAGAAGTCAACCAAACTTCACCCAATAGTGTATTGTATCACAATCTAGTAGTTACATTTGAAAATTTTGTTCTAGGACATTTTGTTTGAACGCAATCATCAAACTTAATTAAAAAAGTCATTTAAGCCTTTTCACAGTGAGATCTATGCGATATGGCCGAGAAATGTAATTTTGATGTTAACTCCCAAACCGCTGCGCAGAAGTCAACCAAACTTCACCCAATAGTGTATTGTATCACAATCTAGTAGTTACATTTGAAAATTTTGTTCTAGGAAATTTTGTTTGAGCGCAATCATCAAACTTAATTAAAAAAGTCATTTAAGCCTTTTCACAGTGAGATCTATGCGATATGGCCGAGAAATGTAATTTTGATGTTAACTCCCAAACCGCTGCGCAGAAGTCAACCAAACTTCACCCATTAGTGTATTTTATCACAATCTAGTAGTTACATGTGGAAATTTGGTTCTAGGACATTTGATTTGAGCGCAATCCTCAAACTTAGGTCAAAAAAGCCATTTAAGCCTTTTCACAGTGAGATCTATGCGATATGGCCGAGAAATGTAATTTTGATGTTAACTCCCAAACCGCTGCGCAGAAGTCAACCAAACTTCACCCAATAGTGTATTGTATCACATTCTAGTAGTTACATTTGAAAATTTCGTTCTAGGACATTTGGTTTGAGCGCAATCCTCAAACTTAGGTCAAAAAAGCCATTTAAGCCTTTTCACAGTGAGATCTATGCGATATGGCCGAGAAATGTAATTTTGATGTTAACTCCCAAACCGCTGCGCAGAAGTCAACCAAACTTCACCCAATAGTGTATTGTATCACAATCTAGTAGTTACATTTGAAAATTTTGTTCTAGGACATTTTGTTTGAACGCAATCATCAAACTTAATTAAAAAAGTCATTTAAGCCTTTTCACAGTGAGATCTATGCGATATGGCCGAGAAATGTAATTTTGATGTTAACTCCCAAACCGCTGCGCAGAAGTCAACCAAACTTCACCCAATAGTGTATTGTATCACAATCTAGTAGTTACATTTGAAAATTTTGTTCTAGGACATTTTGTTTGAGCGCAATCCTCAAACTTAGGTCAAAAAAGCCATTTAAGCCTTTTCACAGTGAGATCTATGCGATATGGCCGAGAAATGTAATTTTGATGTTAACTCCCAAACCGCTGCGCAGAAGTCAACCAAACTTCACCCATTAGTGTATTGTATCACAATCTAGTAGTTACATGTGGAAATTTGGTTATAGGACATTTGATTTGAGCGCAATCCTCAAACCTAGGTCAAAAAAGCCATTTAAGCCTTTTCACAGTGAGATCTATGCGATATAGCCGAGAAATGTAATTTTGATGTTAACTCCCAAACCGCTGCGCAGAAGTCAACCAAACTTCACCCAATAGTGTATTGTATCACAATCTAGTAGTTACATTTGAAAATTTTGTTCTAGGAAATTTTGTTTGAGCGCAATCATCAAACTTAATTAAAAAAGTCATTTAAGCCTTTTCACAGTGAGATCTATGCGATATGGCCGAGAAATGTAATTTTTATGTTAACTCCCAAACCGCTGCGCAGAAGTCAACCAAACTTCACCCATTAGTGTATTTTATCACAATCTAGTAGTTACATGTGGAAATTTGGTTCTAGGACATTTGATTTGAGCGCAATCCTCAAACTTAGGTCAAAAAAGCCATTTAAGCCTTTTCACAGTGAGATCTATGCGATATGGCCGAGAAATGTAATTTTGATGTTAACTCCCAAACCGCTGCGCAGAAGTCAACCAAACTTCACCCAATAGTGTATTGTATCACATTCTAGTAGTTACATTTGAAAATTTTGTTCTAGGACATTTGGTTTGAGCGCAATCCTCAAACTTAGGTCAAAAAAGCCATTTAAGCCTTTTCACAGTGAGATCTATGCGATATGGCCGAGAAATGTAATTTTGATGTTAACTCCCAAACCGCTGCGCAGAAGTCAACCAAACTTCACCCAATAGTGTATTGTATCACATTCTAGTAGTTACATTTGAAAATTTCGTTCTAGGACATTTGGTTTGAGCGCAATCCTCAAACTTAGGTCAAAAAAGCCATTTAAGCCTTTTCACAGTGAGATCTATGCGATATGGCCGAGAAATGTAATTTTGATGTTAACTCCCAAACCGCTGCGCAGAAGTCAACCAAACTTCACCCAATAGTGTATTGTATCACAATCTAGTAGTTACATTTGAAAATTTTGTTCTAGAACATTTTGTTTGAACGCAATCATCAAACTTAATTAAAAAAGTCATTTAAGCCTTTTCACAGTGAGATCTATGCGATATGGCCGAGAAATGTAATTTTGATGTTAACTCCCAAACCGCTGCGCAGAAGTCAACCAAACTTCACCCAATAGTGTATTGTATCACAATCTAGTAGTTACATTTGAAAATTTTGTTCTAGGACATTTTGTTTGAGCGCAATCCTCAAACTTAGGTCAAAAAAGCCATTTAAGCCTTTTCACAGTGAGATCTATGCGATATGGCCGAGAAATGTAATTTTGATGTTAACTCCCAAACCGCTGCGCAGAAGTCAACCAAACTTCACCCAATAGTGTATTGTATCACAATCTAGTAGTTACATTTGAAAATTTTGTTCTAGGACATTTTGTTTGAACGCAATCATCAAACTTAATTAAAAAAGTCATTTAAGCCTTTTCACAGTGAGATCTATGCGATATGGCCGAGAAATGTAATTTTGATGTTAACTCCCAAACCGCTGCGCAGAAGTCAACCAAACTTCACCCAATAGTGTATTGTATCACAATCTAGTAGTTACATTTGAAAATTTTGTTCTAGGAAATTTTGTTTGAGCGCAATCATCAAACTTAATTAAAAAAGTCATTTAAGCCTTTTCACAGTGAGATCTATGCGATATGGCCGAGAAATGTAATTTTGATGTTAACTCCCAAACCGCTGCGCAGAAGTCAACCAAACTTCACCCATTAGTGTATTTTATCACAATCTAGTAGTTACATGTGGAAATTTGGTTCTAGGACATTTGATTTGAGCGCAATCCTCAAACTTAGGTCAAAAAAGCCATTTAAGCCTTTTCACAGTGAGATCTATGCGATATGGCCGAGAAATGTAATTTTGATGTTAACTCCCAAACCGCTGCGCAGAAGTCAACCAAACTTCACCCAATAGTGTATTGTATCACATTCTAGTAGTTACATTTGAAAATTTCGTTCTAGGACATTTGGTTTGAGCGCAATCCTCAAACTTAGGTCAAAAAAGCCATTTAAGCCTTTTCACAGTGAGATCTATGCGATATGGCCGAGAAATGTAATTTTGATGTTAACTCCCAAACCGCTGCGCAGAAGTCAACCAAACTTCACCCAATAGTGTATTGTATCACAATCTAGTAGTTACATTTGAAAATTTTGTTCTAGGACATTTTGTTTGAACGCAATCATCAAACTTAATTAAAAAAGTCATTTAAGCCTTTTCACAGTGAGATCTATGCGATATGGCCGAGAAATGTAATTTTGATGTTAACTCCCAAACCGCTGCGCAGAAGTCAACCAAACTTCACCCAATAGTGTATTGTATCACAATCTAGTAGTTACATTTGAAAATTTTGTTCTAGGACATTTTGTTTGAGCGCAATCCTCAAACTTAGGTCAAAAAAGCCATTTAAGCCTTTTCACAGTGAGATCTATGCGATATGGCCGAGAAATGTAATTTTGATGTTAACTCCCAAACCGCTGCGCAGAAGTCAACCAAACTTCACCCATTAGTGTATTGTATCACAATCTAGTAGTTACATGTGGAAATTTGGTTCTAGGACATTTGATTTGAGCGCAATCCTCAAACCTAGGTCAAAAAAGCCATTTAAGCCTTTTCACAGTGAGATCTATGCGATATAGCCGAGAAATGTAATTTTGATGTTAACTCCCAAACCGCTGCGCAGAAGTCAACCAAACTTCACCCAATAGTGTATTGTATCACAATCTAGTAGTTACATTTGAAAATTTTGTTCTAGGAAATTTTGTTTGAGCGCAATCATCAAACTTAATTAAAAAAGTCATTTAAGCCTTTTCACAGTGAGATCTATGCGATATGGCCGAGAAATGTAATTTTTATGTTAACTCCCAAACCGCTGCGCAGAAGTCAACCAAACTTCACCCATTAGTGTATTTTATCACAATCTAGTAGTTACATGTGGAAATTTGGTTCTAGGACATTTGATTTGAGCGCAATCCTCAAACTTAGGTCAAAAAAGCCATTTAAGCCTTTTCACAGTGAGATCTATGCGATATGGCCGAGAAATGTAATTTTGATGTTAACTCCCAAACCGCTGCGCAGAAGTCAACCAAACTTCACCCAATAGTGTATTGTATCACATTCTAGTAGTTACATTTGAAAATTTTGTTCTAGGACATTTGGTTTGAGCGCAATCCTCAAACTTAGGTCAAAAAAGCCATTTAAGCCTTTTCACAGTGAGATCTATGCGATATGGCCGAGAAATGTAATTTTGATGTTAACTCCCAAACCGCTGCGCAGAAGTCAACCAAACTTCACCCAATAGTGTATTGTATCACATTCTAGTAGTTACATTTGAAAATTTCGTTCTAGGACATTTGGTTTGAGCGCAATCCTCAAACTTAGGTCAAAAAAGCCATTTAAGCCTTTTCACAGTGAGATCTATGCGATATGGCCGAGAAATGTAATTTTGATGTTAACTCCCAAACCGCTGCGCAGAAGTCAACCAAACTTCACCCAATAGTGTATTGTATCACAATCTAGTAGTTACATTTGAAAATTTTGTTCTAGGACATTTTGTTTGAACGCAATCATCAAACTTAATTAAAAAAGTCATTTAAGCCTTTTCACAGTGAGATCTATGCGATATGGCCGAGAAATGTAATTTTGATGTTAACTCCCAAACCGCTGCGCAGAAGTCATCCAAACTTCACCCAATAGTGTATTGTATCACAATCTAGTAGTTACATTTGAAAATTTTGTTCTAGGACATTTTGTTTGAGCGCAATCCTCAAACTTAGGTCAAAAAAGCCATTTAAGCCTTTTCACAGTGAGATCTATGCGATATGGCCGAGAAATGTAATTTTGATGTTAACTCCCAAACCGCTGCGCAGAAGTCAACCAAACTTCACCCAATAGTGTATTGTATCACAATCTAGTAGTTACATTTGAAAATTTTGTTCTAGGACATTTTGTTTGAACGCAATCATCAAACTTAATTAAAAAAGTCATTTAAGCCTTTTCACAGTGAGATCTATGCGATATGGCCGAGAAATGTAATTTTGATGTTAACTCCCAAACCGCTGCGCAGAAGTCAACCAAACTTCCCCCAATAGTGTATTGTATCACAATCTAGTAGTTACATTTGAAAATTTTGTTCTAGGAAATTTTGTTTGAGCGCAATCATCAAACTTAATTAAAAAAGTCATTTAAGCCTTTTCACAGTGAGATCTATGCGATATGGCCGAGAAATGTAATTTTGATGTTAACTCCCAAACCGCTGCGCAGAAGTCAACCAAACTTCACCCAATAGTGTATTGTATCACAATCTAGTAGTTACATTTAAAAATTTTGTTCTAGGACATTTTGTTTGAACGCAATCATCAAACTTAATTAAAAAAGTCATTTAAGCCTTTTCACAGTGAGATCTATGCGATATGGCCGAGAAATGTAATTTTGATGTTAACTCCCAAACCGCTGCGCAGAAGTCAACCAAACTTCACCCATTAGTGTATTGTATCACAATCTAGTAGTTACATGTGGAAATTTGGTTATAGGACATTTGATTTGAGCGCAATCCTCAAACTTAGGTCAAAAAAGCCATTTAAGCCTTTTCACAGTGAGATCTATTCGATATGGCCGAGAAATGTAATTTTGATGTTAACTCCCAAACCGCTGCGCAGAAGTCAACCAAACTTCACCCAATAGTGTATTGTATCACAATCTAGTAGTTACATTTGAAAATTTTGTTCTAGGAAATTTTGTTTGAGCGCAATCATCAAACTTAATTAAAAAAGTCATTTAAGCCTTTTCACAGTGAGATCTATGCGATATGGCCGAGAAATGTAATTTTGATGTTAACTCCCAAACCGCTGCGCAGAAGTCAACCAAACTTCACCCATTAGTGTATTTTATCACAATCTAGTAGTTACATGTGGAAATTTGGTTCTAGGACATTTGATTTGAGCGCAATCCTCAAACTTAGGTCAAAAAAGCCATTTAAGCCTTTTCACAGTGAGATCTATGCGATATGGCCGAGAAATGTAATTTTGATGTTAACTCCCAAACCGCTGCGCAGAAGTCAACCAAACTTCACCCAATAGTGTATTGTATCACATTCTAGTAGTTACATTTGAAAATTTCGTTCTAGGACATTTGGTTTGAGCGCAATCCTCAAACTTAGGTCAAAAAAGCCATTTAAGCCTTTTCACAGTGAGATCTATGCGATATGGCCGAGAAATGTAATTTTGATGTTAACTCCCAAACCGCTGCGCAGAAGTCAACCAAACTTCACCCAATAGTGTATTGTATCACAATCTAGTAGTTACATTTGAAAATTTTGTTCTAGGACATTTTGTTTGAACGCAATCATCAAACTTAATTAAAAAAGCCATTTAAGCCTTTTCACAGTGAGATCTATGCGATATGGCCGAGAAATGTAATTTTGATGTTAACTCCCAAACCGCTGCGCAGAAGTCAACCAAACTTCACCCAATAGTGTATTGTATCACAATCTAGTAGTTACATTTGAAAATTTTGTTCTAGGACATTTTGTTTGAACGCAATCATCAAACTTAATTAAAAAAGTCATTTAAGCCTTTTCACAGTGAGATCTATGCGATATGGCCGAGAAATGTAATTTTGATGTTAACTCCCAAACCGCTGCGCAGAAGTCATCCAAACTTCACCCAATAGTGTATTGTATCACAATCTAGTAGTTACATTTGAAAATTTTGTTCTAGGACATTTTGTTTGAGCGCAATCCTCAAACTTAGGTCAAAAAAGCCACTTAAGCCTTTTCACAGTGAGATCTATGCGATATGGCCGAGAAATGTAATTTTGATGTTAACTCCCAAACCGCTGCGCAGAAGTCAACCAAACTTCACCCAATAGTGTATTGTATCACAATCTAGTAGTTACATTTGAAAATTTTGTTCTAGGACATTTTGTTTGAACGCAATCATCAAACTTAATTAAAAAAGTCATTTAAGCCTTTTCACAGTGAGATCTATGCGATATGGCCGAGAAATGTAATTTTGATGTTAACTCCCAAACCGCTGCGCAGAAGTCAACCAAACTTCACCCAATAGTGTATTGTATCACAATCTAGTAGTTACATTTGAAAATTTTGTTCTAGGACATTTTGTTTGAGCGCAATCCTCAAACTTAGGTCAAAAAAGCCATTTAAGCCTTTTCACAGTGAGATCTATGCGATATGGCCGAGAAATGTAATTTTGATGTTAACTCCCAAACCGCTGCGCAGAAGTCAACCAAACTTCACCCAATAGTGTATTGTATCACAATCTAGTAGTTACATTTGAAAATTTTGTTCTAGGACATTTTGTTTGAACGCAATCATCAAACTTAATTAAAAAAGTCATTTAAGCCTTTTCACAGTGAGATCTATGCGATATGGCCGAGAAATGTAATTTTGATGTTAACTCCCAAACCGCTGCGCAGAAGTCAACCAAACTTCCCCCAATAGTGTATTGTATCACAATCTAGTAGTTACATTTGAAAATTTTGTTCTAGGAAATTTTGTTTGAGCGCAATCATCAAACTTAATTAAAAAAGTCATTTAAGCCTTTTCACAGTGAGATCTATGCGATATGGCCGAGAAATGTAATTTTGATGTTAACTCCCAAACCGCTGCGCAGAAGTCAACCAAACTTCACCCAATAGTGTATTGTATCACAATCTAGTAGTTACATTTAAAAATTTTGTTCTAGGACATTTTGTTTGAACGCAATCATCAAACTTAATTAAAAAAGTCATTTAAGCCTTTTCACAGTGAGATCTATGCGATATGGCCGAGAAATGTAATTTTGATGTTAACTCCCAAACCGCTGCGCAGAAGTCAACCAAACTTCACCCATTAGTGTATTTTATCACAATCTAGTAGTTACATGTGGAAATTTGGTTCTAGGACATTTGATTTGAGCGCAATCCTCAAACTTAGGTCAAAAAAGCCATTTAAGCCTTTTCACAGTGAGATCTATGCGATATGGCCGAGAAATGTAATTTTGATGTTAACTCCCAAACCGCTGCGCAGAAGTCAACCAAACTTCACCCAATAGTGTATTGTATCACATTCTAGTAGTTACATTTGAAAATTTCGTTCTAGGACATTTGGTTTGAGCGCAATCCTCAAACTTAGGTCAAAAAAGCCATTTAAGCCTTTTCACAGTGAGATCTATGCGATATGGCCGAGAAATGTAATTTTGATGTTAACTCCCAAACCGCTGCGCAGAAGTCAACCAAACTTCACCCAATAGTGTATTGTATCACAATCTAGTAGTTACATTTGAAAATTTTGTTCTAGGACATTTTGTTTGAACGCAATCATCAAACTTAATTAAAAAAGTCATTTAAGCCTTTTCACAGTGAGATCTATGCGATATGGCCGAGAAATGTAATTTTGATGTTAACTCCCAAACCGCTGCGCAGAAGTCATCCAAACTTCACCCAATAGTGTATTGTATCACAATCTAGTAGTTACATTTGAAAATTTTGTTCTAGGACATTTTGTTTGAGCGCAATCCTCAAACTTAGGTCAAAAAAGCCATTTAAGCCTTTTCACAGTGAGATCTATGCGATATGGCCGAGAAATGTAATTTTGATGTTAACTCCCAAACCGCTGCGCAGAAGTCAACCAAACTTCACCCAATAGTGTATTGTATCACAATCTAGTAGTTACATTTGAAAATTTTGTTCTAGGAAATTTTGTTTGAGCGCAATCATCAAACTTAATTAAAAAAGTCATTTAAGCCTTTTCACAGTGATCTCTATGCGATATGGCCGAGAAATGTAATTTTGATGTTAACTCCCAAACCGCTGCGCAGAAGTCAACCAAACTTCACCCAATAGTGTATTGTATCACAATCTAGTAGTTACATTTAAAAATTTTGTTCTAGGACATTTTGTTTGAACGCAATCATCAAACTTAATTAAAAAAGTCATTTAAGCCTTTTCACAGTGAGATCTATGCGATATGGCCGAGAAATGTAATTTTGATGTTAACTCCCAAACCGCTGCGCAGAAGTCAACCAAACTTCACCCATTAGTGTATTGTATCACAATCTAGTAGTTACATGTGGAAATTTGGTTATAGGACATTTGATTTGAGCGCAATCCTCAAACTTAGGTCAAAAAAGCCATTTAAGCCTTTTCACAGTAAGATCTATGCGATATGGCCGAGAAATGTAATTTTGATAACTCCCAAACCGCTGCGCAGAAGTCAACCAAACTTCACCCAATAGTGTATTGTATCACAATCTAGTAGTTACATTTGAAAATTTTGTTCTAGGAAATTTTGTTTGAGCGCAATCATCAAACTTAATTAAAAAAGTCATTTAAGCCTTTTCACAGTGAGATCTATGCGATATGGCCGAGAAATGTAATTTTGATGTTAACTCCCAAACCGCTGCGCAGAAGTCAACCAAACTTCACCCATTAGTGTATTTTATCACAATCTAGTAGTTACATGTGGAAATTTGGTTCTAGGACATTTGATTTGAGCGCAATCCTCAAACTTAGGTCAAAAAAGCCATTTAAGCCTTTTCACAGTGAGATCTATGCGATATGGCCGAGAAATGTAATTTTGATGTTAACTCCCAAACCGCTGCGCAGAAGTCAACCAAACTTCACCCAATAGTGTATTGTATCACATTCTAGTAGTTACATTTGAAAATTTCGTTCTAGGACATTTGGTTTGAGCGCAATCCTCAAACTTAGGTCAAAAAAGCCATTTAAGCCTTTTCACAGTGAGATCTATGCGATATGGCCGAGAAATGTAATTTTGATGTTAACTCCCAAACCGCTGCGCAGAAGTCAACCAAACTTCACCCAATAGTGTATTGTATCACAATCTAGTAGTTACATTTGAAAATTTTGTTCTAGGACATTTTGTTTGAACGCAATCATCAAACTTAATTAAAAAAGTCATTTAAGCCTTTTCACAGTGAGATCTATGCGATATGGCCGAGAAATGTAATTTTGATGTTAACTCCCAAACCGCTGCGCAGAAGTCAACCAAACTTCACCCAATAGTGTATTGTATCACAATCTAGTAGTTACATTTGAAAATTTTGTTCTAGGACATTTTGTTTGAGCGCAATCCTCAAACTTAGGTCAAAAAAGCCATTTAAGCCTTTTCACAGTGAGATCTATGCGATATGGCCGAGAAATGTAATTTTGATGTTAACTCCCAAACCGCTGCGCAGAAGTCAACCAAACTTCACCCAATAGTGTATTGTATCACAATCTAGTAGTTACATTTGAAAATTTTGTTCTAGGACATTTTGTTTGAACGCAATCATCAAACTTAATTAAAAAAGTCATTTAAGCCTTTTCACAGTGAGATCTATGCGATATGGCCGAGAAATGTAATTTTGATGTTAACTCCCAAACCGCTGCGCAGAAGTCAACCAAACTTCACCCAATAGTGTATTGTATCACAATCTAGTAGTTACATTTGAAAATTTTGTTCTAGGAAATTTTGTTTGAGCGCAATCATCAAACTTAATTAAAAAAGTCATTTAAGCCTTTTCACAGTGAGATCTATGCGATATGGCCGAGAAATGTAATTTTGATGTTAACTCCCAAACCGCTGCGCAGAAGTCAACCAAACTTCACCCATTAGTGTATTTTATCACAATCTAGTAGTTACATGTGGAAATTTGGTTCTAGGACATTTGATTTGAGCGCAATCCTCAAACTTAGGTCAAAAAAGCCATTTAAGCCTTTTCACAGTGAGATCTATGCGATATGGCCGAGAAATGTAATTTTGATGTTAACTCCCAAACCGCTGCGCAGAAGTCAACCAAACTTCACCCAATAGTGTATTGTATCACATTCTAGTAGTTACATTTGAAAATTTCGTTCTAGGACATTTGGTTTGAGCGCAATCCTCAAACTTAGGTCAAAAAAGCCATTTAAGCCTTTTCACAGTGAGATCTATGCGATATGGCCGAGAAATGTAATTTTGATGTTAACTCCCAAACCGCTGCGCAGAAGTCAACCAAACTTCACCCAATAGTGTATTGTATCACAATCTAGTAGTTACATTTGAAAATTTTGTTCTAGGACATTTTGTTTGAACGCAATCATCAAACTTAATTAAAAAAGTCATTTAAGCCTTTTCACAGTGAGATCTATGCGATATGGCCGAGAAATGTAATTTTGATGTTAACTCCCAAACCGCTGCGCAGAAGTCAACCAAACTTCACCCAATAGTGTATTGTATCACAATCTAGTAGTTACATTTGAAAATTTTGTTCTAGGACATTTTGTTTGAGCGCAATCCTCAAACTTAGGTCAAAAAAGCCATTTAAGCCTTTTCACAGTGAGATCTATGCGATATGGCCGAGAAATGTAATTTTGATGTTAACTCCCAAACCGCTGCGCAGAAGTCAACCAAACTTCACCCATTAGTGTATTGTATCACAATCTAGTAGTTACATGTGGAAATTTGGTTATAGGACATTTGATTTGAGCGCAATCCTCAAACCTAGGTCAAAAAAGCCATTTAAGCCTTTTCACAGTGAGATCTATGCGATATAGCCGAGAAATGTAATTTTGATGTTAACTCCCAAACCGCTGCGCAGAAGTCAACCAAACTTCACCCAATAGTGTATTGTATCACAATCTAGTAGTTACATTTGAAAATTTTGTTCTAGGAAATTTTGTTTGAGCGCAATCATCAAACTTAATTAAAAAAGTCATTTAAGCCTTTTCACAGTGAGATCTATGCGATATGGCCGAGAAATGTAATTTTTATGTTAACTCCCAAACCGCTGCGCAGAAGTCAACCAAACTTCACCCATTAGTGTATTTTATCACAATCTAGTAGTTACATGTGGAAATTTGGTTCTAGGACATTTGATTTGAGCGCAATCCTCAAACTTAGGTCAAAAAAGCCATTTAAGCCTTTTCACAGTGAGATCTATGCGATATGGCCGAGAAATGTAATTTTGATGTTAACTCCCAAACCGCTGCGCAGAAGTCAACCAAACTTCACCCAATAGTGTATTGTATCACATTCTAGTAGTTACATTTGAAAATTTTGTTCTAGGACATTTGGTTTGAGCGCAATCCTCAAACTTAGGTCAAAAAAGCCATTTAAGCCTTTTCACAGTGAGATCTATGCGATATGGCCGAGAAATGTAATTTTGATGTTAACTCCCAAACCGCTGCGCAGAAGTCAACCAAACTTCACCCAATAGTGTATTGTATCACATTCTAGTAGTTACATTTGAAAATTTCGTTCTAGGACATTTGGTTTGAGCGCAATCCTCAAACTTAGGTCAAAAAAGCCATTTAAGCCTTTTCACAGTGAGATCTATGCGATATGGCCGAGAAATGTAATTTTGATGTTAACTCCCAAACCGCTGCGCAGAAGTCAACCAAACTTCACCCAATAGTGTATTGTATCACAATCTAGTAGTTACATTTCAAAATTTTGTTCTAGGACATTTTGTTTGAACGCAATCATCAAACTTAATTAAAAAAGTCATTTAAGCCTTTTCACAGTGAGATCTATGCGATATGGCCGAGAAATGTAATTTTGATGTTAACTCCCAAACCGCTGCGCAGAAGTCAACCAAACTTCACCCAATAGTGTATTGTATCACAATCTAGTAGTTACATTTGAAAATTTTGTTCTAGGACATTTTGTTTGAGCGCAATCCTCAAACTTAGGTCAAAAAAGCCATTTAAGCCTTTTCACAGTGAGATCTATGCGATATGGCCGAGAAATGTAATTTTGATGTTAACTCCCAAACCGCTGCGCAGAAGTCAACCAAACTTCACCCAATAGTGTATTGTATCACAATCTAGTAGTTACATTTGAAAATTTTGTTCTAGGACATTTTGTTTGAACGCAATCATCAAACTTAATTAAAAAAGTCATTTAAGCCTTTTCACAGTGAGATCTATGCGATATGGCCGAGAAATGTAATTTTGATGTTAACTCCCAAACCGCTGCGCAGAAGTCAACCAAACTTCACCCAATAGTGTATTGTATCACAATCTAGTAGTTACATTTGAAAATTTTGTTCTAGGAAATTTTGTTTGAGCGCAATCATCAAACTTAATTAAAAAAGTCATTTAAGCCTTTTCACAGTGAGATCTATGCGATATGGCCGAGAAATGTAATTTTGATGTTAACTCCCAAACCGCTGCGCAGAAGTCAACCAAACTTCACCCATTAGTGTATTTTATCACAATCTAGTAGTTACATGTGGAAATTTGGTTCTAGGACATTTGATTTGAGCGCAATCCTCAAACTTAGGTCAAAAAAGCCATTTAAGCCTTTTCACAGTGAGATCTATGCGATATGGCCGAGAAATGTAATTTTGATGTTAACTCCCAAACCGCTGCGCAGAAGTCAACCAAACTTCACCCAATAGTGTATTGTATCACATTCTAGTAGTTACATTTGAAAATTTCGTTCTAGGACATTTGGTTTGAGCGCAATCCTCAAACTTAGGTCAAAAAAGCCATTTAAGCCTTTTCACAGTGAGATCTATGCGATATGGCCGAGAAATGTAATTTTTATGTTAACTCCCAAACCGCTGCGCAGAAGTCAACCAAACTTCACCCATTAGTGTATTTTATCACAATCTAGTAGTTACATGTGGAAATTTGGTTCTAGGACATTTGATTTGAGCGCAATCCTCAAACTTAGGTCAAAAAAGCCATTTAAGCCTTTTCACAGTGAGATCTATGCGATATGGCCGAGAAATGTAATTTTGATGTTAACTCCCAAACCGCTGCGCAGAAGTCAACCAAACTTCACCCAATAGTGTATTGTATCACATTCTAGTAGTTACATTTGAAAATTTTGTTCTAGGACATTTGGTTTGAGCGCAATCCTCAAACTTAGGTCAAAAAAGCCATTTAAGCCTTTTCACAGTGAGATCTATGCGATATGGCCGAGAAATGTAATTTTGATGTTAACTCCCAAACCGCTGCGCAGAAGTCAACCAAACTTCACCCAATAGTGTATTGTATCACATTCTAGTAGTTACATTTGAAAATTTCGTTCTAGGACATTTGGTTTGAGCGCAATCCTCAAACTTAGGTCAAAAAAGCCATTTAAGCCTTTTCACAGTGAGATCTATGCGATATGGCCGAGAAATGTAATTTTGATGTTAACTCCCAAACCGCTGCGCAGAAGTCAACCAAACTTCACCCAATAGTGTATTGTATCACAATCTAGTAGTTACATTTGAAAATTTTGTTCTAGGACATTTTGTTTGAACGCAATCATCAAACTTAATTAAAAAAGTCATTTAAGCCTTTTCACAGTGAGATCTATGCGATATGGCCGAGAAATGTAATTTTGATGTTAACTCCCAAACCGCTGCGCAGAAGTCAACCAAACTTCACCCAATAGTGTATTGTATCACAATCTAGTAGTTACATTTGAAAATTTTGTTCTAGGACATTTTGTTTGAGCGCAATCCTCAAACTTAGGTCAAAAAAGCCATTTAAGCCTTTTCACAGTGAGATCTATGCGATATGGCCGAGAAATGTAATTTTGATGTTAACTCCCAAACCGCTGCGCAGAAGTCAACCAAACTTCACCCAATAGTGTATTGTATCACAATCTAGTAGTTACATTTGAAAATTTTGTTCTAGGACATTTTGTTTGAACGCAATCATCAAACTTAATTAAAAAAGTCATTTAAGCCTTTTCACAGTGAGATCTATGCGATATGGCCGAGAAATGTAATTTTGATGTTAACTCCCAAACCGCTGCGCAGAAGTCAACCAAACTTCACCCAATAGTGTATTGTATCACAATCTAGTAGTTACATTTGAAAATTTTGTTCTAGGAAATTTTGTTTGAGCGCAATCATCAAACTTAATTAAAAAAGTCATTTAAGCCTTTTCACAGTGAGATCTATGCGATATGGCCGAGAAATGTAATTTTGATGTTAACTCCCAAACCGCTGCGCAGAAGTCAACCAAACTTCACCCATTAGTGTATTTTATCACAATCTAGTAGTTACATGTGGAAATTTGGTTCTAGGACATTTGATTTGAGCGCAATCCTCAAACTTAGGTCAAAAAAGCCATTTAAGCCTTTTCACAGTGAGATCTATGCGATATGGCCGAGAAATGTAATTTTGATGTTAACTCCCAAACCGCTGCGCAGAAGTCAACCAAACTTCACCCAATAGTGTATTGTATCACATTCTAGTAGTTACATTTGAAAATTTCGTTCTAGGACATTTGGTTTGAGCGCAATCCTCAAACTTAGGTCAAAAAAGCCATTTAAGCCTTTTCACAGTTAGATCTATGCGATATGGCCGAGAAATGTAATTTTGATGTTAACTCCCAAACCGCTGCGCAGAAGTCAACCAAACTTCACCCAATAGTGTATTGTATCACAATCTAGTAGTTACATTTGAAACTTTTGTTCTAGGACATTTTGTTTGAACGCAATCATCAAACTTAATTAAAAAAGTCATTTAAGCCTTTTCACAGTGAGATCTATGCGATATGGCCGAGAAATGTAATTTTGATGTTAACTCCCAAACCGCTGCGCAGAAGTCAACCAAACTTCACCCAATAGTGTATTGTATCACAATCTAGTAGTTACATTTGAAAATTTTGTTCTAGGACATTTTGTTTGAGCGCAATCCTCAAACTTAGGTCAAAAAAGCCATTTAAGCCTTTTCACAGTGAGATCTATGCGATATGGCCGAGAAATGTAATTTTGATGTTAACTCCCAAACCGCTGCGCAGAAGTCAACCAAACTTCACCCATTAGTGTATTGTATCACAATCTAGTAGTTACATGTGGAAATTTGGTTCTAGGACATTTGATTTGAGCGCAATCCTCAAACCTAGGTCAAAAAAGCCATTTAAGCCTTTTCACAGTGAGATCTATGCGATATAGCCGAGAAATGTAATTTTGATGTTAACTCCCAAACCGCTGCGCAGAAGTCAACCAAACTTCACCCAATAGTGTATTGTATCACAATCTAGTAGTTACATTTGAAAATTTTGTTCTAGGAAATTTTGTTTGAGCGCAATCATCAAACTTAATTAAAAAAGTCATTTAAGCCTTTTCACAGTGAGATCTATGCGATATGGCCGAGAAATGTAATTTTTATGTTAACTCCCAAACCGCTGCGCAGAAGTCAACCAAACTTCACCCATTAGTGTATTTTATCACAATCTAGTAGTTACATGTGGAAATTTGGTTCTAGGACATTTGATTTGAGCGCAATCCTCAAACTTAGGTCAAAAAAGCCATTTAAGCCTTTTCACAGTGAGATCTATGCGATATGGCCGAGAAATGTAATTTTGATGTTAACTCCCAAACCGCTGCGCAGAAGTCAACCAAACTTCACCCAATAGTGTATTGTATCACATTCTAGTAGTTACATTTGAAAATTTTGTTCTAGGACATTTGGTTTGAGCGCAATCCTCAAACTTAGGTCAAAAAAGCCATTTAAGCCTTTTCACAGTGAGATCTATGCGATATGGCCGAGAAATGTAATTTTGATGTTAACTCCCAAACCGCTGCGCAGAAGTCAACCAAACTTCACCCAATAGTGTATTGTATCACATTCTAGTAGTTACATTTGAAAATTTCGTTCTAGGACATTTGGTTTGAGCGCAATCCTCAAACTTAGGTCAAAAAAGCCATTTAAGCCTTTTCACAGTGAGATCTATGCGATATGGCCGAGAAATGTAATTTTGATGTTAACTCCCAAACCGCTGCGCAGAAGTCAACCAAACTTCACCCAATAGTGTATTGTATCACAATCTAGTAGTTACATTTGAAAATTTTGTTCTAGGACATTTTGTTTGAACGCAATCATCAAACTTAATTAAAAAAGCCATTTAAGCCTTTTCACAGTGAGATCTATGCGATATGGCCGAGAAATGTAATTTTGATGTTAACTCCCAAACCGCTGCGCAGAAGTCAACCAAACTTCACCCAATAGTGTATTGTATCACAATCTAGTAGTTACATTTGAAAATTTTGTTCTAGGACATTTTGTTTGAACGCAATCATCAAACTTAATTAAAAAAGTCATTTAAGCCTTTTCACAGTGAGATCTATGCGATATGGCCGAGAAATGTAATTTTGATGTTAACTCCCAAACCGCTGCGCAGAAGTCATCCAAACTTCACCCAATAGTGTATTGTATCACAATCTAGTAGTTACATTTGAAAATTTTGTTCTAGGACATTTTGTTTGAGCGCAATCCTCAAACTTAGGTCAAAAAAGCCACTTAAGCCTTTTCACAGTGAGATCTATGCGATATGGCCGAGAAATGTAATTTTGATGTTAACTCCCAAACCGCTGCGCAGAAGTCAACCAAACTTCACCCAATAGTGTATTGTATCACAATCTAGTAGTTACATTTGAAAATTTTGTTCTAGGACATTTTGTTTGAACGCAATCATCAAACTTAATTAAAAAAGTCATTTAAGCCTTTTCACAGTGAGATCTATGCGATATGGCCGAGAAATGTAATTTTGATGTTAACTCCCAAACCGCTGCGCAGAAGTCAACCAAACTTCACCCAATAGTGTATTGTATCACAATCTAGTAGTTACATTTGAAAATTTTGTTCTAGGACATTTTGTTTGAGCGCAATCCTCAAACTTAGGTCAAAAAAGCCATTTAAGCCTTTTCACAGTGAGATCTATGCGATATGGCCGAGAAATGTAATTTTGATGTTAACTCCCAAACCGCTGCGCAGAAGTCAACCAAACTTCACCCAATAGTGTATTGTATCACAATCTAGTAGTTACATTTGAAAATTTTGTTCTAGGACATTTTGTTTGAACGCAATCATCAAACTTAATTAAAAAAGTCATTTAAGCCTTTTCACAGTGAGATCTATGCGATATGGCCGAGAAATGTAATTTTGATGTTAACTCCCAAACCGCTGCGCAGAAGTCAACCAAACTTACCCCAATAGTGTATTGTATCACAATCTAGTAGTTACATTTGAAAATTTTGTTCTAGGAAATTTTGTTTGAGCGCAATCATCAAACTTAATTAAAAAAGTCATTTAAGCCTTTTCACAGTGAGATCTATGCGATATGGCCGAGAAATGTAATTTTGATGTTAACTCCCAAACCGCTGCGCAGAAGTCAACCAAACTTCACCCAATAGTGTATTGTATCACAATCTAGTAGTTACATTTAAAAATTTTGTTCTAGGACATTTTGTTTGAACGCAATCATCAAACTTAATTAAAAAAGTCATTTAAGCCTTTTCACAGTGAGATCTATGCGATATGGCCGAGAAATGTAATTTTGATGTTAACTCCCAAACCGCTGCGCAGAAGTCAACCAAACTTCACCCAATAGTGTATTGTATCACATTCTAGTAGTTACATTTGAAAATTTCGTTCTAGGACATTTGGTTTGAGCGCAATCCTCAAACTTAGGTCAAAAAAGCCATTTAAGCCTTTTCACAGTGAGATCTATGCGATATGGCCGAGAAATGTAATTTTGATGTTAACTCCCAAACCGCTGCGCAGAAGTCAACCAAACTTCACCCAATAGTGTATTGTATCACAATCTAGTAGTTACATTTGAAAATTTTGTTCTAGGACATTTTGTTTGAACGCAATCATCAAACTTAATTAAAAAAGTCATTTAAGCCTTTTCACAGTGAGATCTATGCGATATGGCCGAGAAATGTAATTTTGATGTTAACTCCCAAACCGCTGCGCAGAAGTCAACCAAACTTCACCCAATAGTGTATTGTATCACAATCTAGTAGTTACATTTGAAAATTTTGTTCTAGGACATTTTGTTTGAGCGCAATCCTCAAACTTAGGTCAAAAAAGCCATTTAAGCCTTTTCACAGTGAGATCTATGCGATATGGCCGAGAAATGTAATTTTGATGTTAACTCCCAAACCGCTGCGCAGAAGTCAACCAAACTTCACCCAATAGTGTATTGTATCACAATCTAGTAGTTACATTTGAAAATTTTGTTCTAGGACATTTTGTTTGAACGCAATCATCAAACTTAATTAAAAAAGTCATTTAAGCCTTTTCACAGTGAGATCTATGCGATATGGCCGAGAAATGTAATTTTGATGTTAACTCCCAAACCGCTGCGCAGAAGTCAACCAAACTTCACCCAATAGTGTATTGTATCACAATCTAGTAGTTACATTTGAAAATTTTGTTCTAGGAAATTTTGTTTGAGCGCAATCATCAAACTTAATTAAAAAAGTCATTTAAGCCTTTTCACAGTGAGATCTATGCGATATGGCCGAGAAATGTAATTTTGATGTTAACTCCCAAACCGCTGCGCAGAAGTCAACCAAACTTCACCCATTAGTGTATTTTATCACAATCTAGTAGTTACATGTGGAAATTTGGTTCTAGGACATTTGATTTGAGCGCAATCCTCAAACTTAGGTCAAAAAAGCCATTTAAGCCTTTTCACAGTGAGATCTATGCGATATGGCCGAGAAATGTAATTTTGATGTTAACTCCCAAACCGCTGCGCAGAAGTCAACCAAACTTCACCCAATAGTGTATTGTATCACATTCTAGTAGTTACATTTGAAAATTTCGTTCTAGGACATTTGGTTTGAGCGCAATCCTCAAACTTAGGTCAAAAAAGCCATTTAAGCCTTTTCACAGTTAGATCTATGCGATATGGCCGAGAAATGTAATTTTGATGTTAACTCCCAAACCGCTGCGCAGAAGTCAACCAAACTTCACCCAATAGTGTATTGTATCACAATCTAGTAGTTACATTTGAAACTTTTGTTCTAGGACATTTTGTTTGAACGCAATCATCAAACTTAATTAAAAAAGTCATTTAAGCCTTTTCACAGTGAGATCTATGCGATATGGCCGAGAAATGTAATTTTGATGTTAACTCCCAAACCGCTGCGCAGAAGTCAACCAAACTTCACCCAATAGTGTATTGTATCACAATCTAGTAGTTACATTTGAAAATTTTGTTCTAGGACATTTTGTTTGAGCGCAATCCTCAAACTTAGGTCAAAAAAGCCATTTAAGCCTTTTCACAGTGAGATCTATGCGATATGGCCGAGAAATGTAATTTTGATGTTAACTCCCAAACCGCTGCGCAGAAGTCAACCAAACTTCACCCATTAGTGTATTGTATCACAATCTAGTAGTTACATGTGGAAATTTGGTTCTAGGACATTTGATTTGAGCGCAATCCTCAAACCTAGGTCAAAAAAGCCATTTAAGCCTTTTCACAGTGAGATCTATGCGATATAGCCGAGAAATGTAATTTTGATGTTAACTCCCAAACCGCTGCGCAGAAGTCAACCAAACTTCACCCAATAGTGTATTGTATCACAATCTAGTAGTTACATTTGAAAATTTTGTTCTAGGAAATTTTGTTTGAGCGCAATCATCAAACTTAATTAAAAAAGTCATTTAAGCCTTTTCACAGTGAGATCTATGCGATATGGCCGAGAAATGTAATTTTTATGTTAACTCCCAAACCGCTGCGCAGAAGTCAACCAAACTTCACCCATTAGTGTATTTTATCACAATCTAGTAGTTACATGTGGAAATTTGGTTCTAGGACATTTGATTTGAGCGCAATCCTCAAACTTAGGTCAAAAAAGCCATTTAAGCCTTTTCACAGTGAGATCTATGCGATATGGCCGAGAAATGTAATTTTGATGTTAACTCCCAAACCGCTGCGCAGAAGTCAACCAAACTTCACCCAATAGTGTATTGTATCACATTCTAGTAGTTACATTTGAAAATTTTGTTCTAGGACATTTGGTTTGAGCGCAATCCTCAAACTTAGGTCAAAAAAGCCATTTAAGCCTTTTCACAGTGAGATCTATGCGATATGGCCGAGAAATGTAATTTTGATGTTAACTCCCAAACCGCTGCGCAGAAGTCAACCAAACTTCACCCAATAGTGTATTGTATCACATTCTAGTAGTTACATTTGAAAATTTCGTTCTAGGACATTTGGTTTGAGCGCAATCCTCAAACTTAGGTCAAAAAAGCCATTTAAGCCTTTTCACAGTGAGATCTATGCGATATGGCCGAGAAATGTAATTTTGATGTTAACTCCCAAACCGCTGCGCAGAAGTCAACCAAACTTCACCCAATAGTGTATTGTATCACAATCTAGTAGTTACATTTGAAAATTTTGTTCTAGGACATTTTGTTTGAACGCAATCATCAAACTTAATTAAAAAAGCCATTTAAGCCTTTTCACAGTGAGATCTATGCGATATGGCCGAGAAATGTAATTTTGATGTTAACTCCCAAACCGCTGCGCAGAAGTCAACCAAACTTCACCCAATAGTGTATTGTATCACAATCTAGTAGTTACATTTGAAAATTTTGTTCTAGGACATTTTGTTTGAACGCAATCATCAAACTTAATTAAAAAAGTCATTTAAGCCTTTTCACAGTGAGATCTATGCGATATGGCCGAGAAATGTAATTTTGATGTTAACTCCCAAACCGCTGCGCAGAAGTCATCCAAACTTCACCCAATAGTGTATTGTATCACAATCTAGTAGTTACATTTGAAAATTTTGTTCTAGGACATTTTGTTTGAGCGCAATCCTCAAACTTAGGTCAAAAAAGCCACTTAAGCCTTTTCACAGTGAGATCTATGCGATATGGCCGAGAAATGTAATTTTGATGTTAACTCCCAAACCGCTGCGCAGAAGTCAACCAAACTTCACCCAATAGTGTATTGTATCACAATCTAGTAGTTACATTTGAAAATTTTGTTCTAGGACATTTTGTTTGAACGCAATCATCAAACTTAATTAAAAAAGTCATTTAAGCCTTTTCACAGTGAGATCTATGCGATATGGCCGAGAAATGTAATTTTGATGTTAACTCCCAAACCGCTGCGCAGAAGTCAACCAAACTTCACCCAATAGTGTATTGTATCACAATCTAGTAGTTACATTTGAAAATTTTGTTCTAGGACATTTTGTTTGAGCGCAATCCTCAAACTTAGGTCAAAAAAGCCATTTAAGCCTTTTCACAGTGAGATCTATGCGATATGGCCGAGAAATGTAATTTTGATGTTAACTCCCAAACCGCTGCGCAGAAGTCAACCAAACTTCACCCAATAGTGTATTGTATCACAATCTAGTAGTTACATTTGAAAATTTTGTTCTAGGACATTTTGTTTGAACGCAATCATCAAACTTAATTAAAAAAGTCATTTAAGCCTTTTCACAGTGAGATCTATGCGATATGGCCGAGAAATGTAATTTTGATGTTAACTCCCAAACCGCTGCGCAGAAGTCAACCAAACTTACCCCAATAGTGTATTGTATCACAATCTAGTAGTTACATTTGAAAATTTTGTTCTAGGAAATTTTGTTTGAGCGCAATCATCAAACTTAATTAAAAAAGTCATTTAAGCCTTTTCACAGTGAGATCTATGCGATATGGCCGAGAAATGTAATTTTGATGTTAACTCCCAAACCGCTGCGCAGAAGTCAACCAAACTTCACCCAATAGTGTATTGTATCACAATCTAGTAGTTACATTTAAAAATTTTGTTCTAGGACATTTTGTTTGAACGCAATCATCAAACTTAATTAAAAAAGTCATTTAAGCCTTTTCACAGTGAGATCTATGCGATATGGCCGAGAAATGTAATTTTGATGTTAACTCCCAAACCGCTGCGCAGAAGTCAACCAAACTTCACCCATTAGTGTATTTTATCACAATCTAGTAGTTACATGTGGAAATTTGGTTCTAGGACATTTGATTTGAGCGCAATCCTCAAACTTAGGTCAAAAAAGCCATTTAAGCCTTTTCACAGTGAGATCTATGCGATATGGCCGAGAAATGTAATTTTGATGTTAACTCCCAAACCGCTGCGCAGAAGTCAACCAAACTTCACCCAATAGTGTATTGTATCACATTCTAGTAGTTACATTTGAAAATTTCGTTCTAGGACATTTGGTTTGAGCGCAATCCTCAAACTTAGGTCAAAAAAGCCATTTAAGCCTTTTCACAGTGAGATCTATGCGATATGGCCGAGAAATGTAATTTTGATGTTAACTCCCAAACCGCTGCGCAGAAGTCAACCAAACTTCACCCAATAGTGTATTGTATCACAATCTAGTAGTTACATTTGAAAATTTTGTTCTAGGACATTTTGTTTGAACGCAATCATCAAACTTAATTAAAAAAGTCATTTAAGCCTTTTCACAGTGAGATCTATGCGATATGGCCGAGAAATGTAATTTTGATGTTAACTCCCAAACCGCTGCGCAGAAGTCATCCAAACTTCACCCAATAGTGTATTGTATCACAATCTAGTAGTTACATTTGAAAATTTTGTTCTAGGACATTTTGTTTGAGCGCAATCCTCAAACTTAGGTCAAAAAAGCCATTTAAGCCTTTTCACAGTGAGATCTATGCGATATGGCCGAGAAATGTAATTTTGATGTTAACTCCCAAACCGCTGCGCAGAAGTCAACCAAACTTCACCCAATAGTGTATTGTATCACAATCTAGTAGTTACATTTGAAAATTTTGTTCTAGGACATTTTGTTTGAACGCAATCATCAAACTTAATTAAAAAAGTCATTTAAGCCTTTTCACAGTGAGATCTATGCGATATGGCCGAGAAATGTAATTTTGATGTTAACTCCCAAACCGCTGCGCAGAAGTCAACCAAACTTCACCCAATAGTGTATTGTATCACAATCTAGTAGTTACATTTGAAAATTTTGTTCTAGGACATTTTGTTTGAGCGCAATCCTCAAACTTAGGTCAAAAAAGCCATTTAAGCCTTTTCACAGTGAGATCTATGCGATATGGCCGAGAAATGTAATTTTGATGTTAACTCCCAAACCGCTGCGCAGAAGTCAACCAAACTTCACCCAATAGTGTATTGTATCACAATCTAGTAGTTACATTTGAAAATTTTGTTCTAGGACATTTTGTTTGAACGCAATCATCAAACTTAATTAAAAAAGTCATTTAAGCCTTTTCACAGTGAGATCTATGCGATATGGCCGAGAAATGTAATTTTGATGTTAACTCCCAAACCGCTGCGCAGAAGTCAACCAAACTTCCCCCAATAGTGTATTGTATCACAATCTAGTAGTTACATTTGAAAATTTTGTTCTAGGAAATTTTGTTTGAGCGCAATCATCAAACTTAATTAAAAAAGTCATTTAAGCCTTTTCACAGTGAGATCTATGCGATATGGCCGAGAAATGTAATTTTGATGTTAACTCCCAAACCGCTGCGCAGAAGTCAACCAAACTTCACCCAATAGTGTATTGTATCACAATCTAGTAGTTACATTTAAAAATTTTGTTCTAGGACATTTTGTTTGAACGCAATCATCAAACTTAATTAAAAAAGTCATTTAAGCCTTTTCACAGTGAGATCTATGCGATATGGCCGAGAAATGTAATTTTGATGTTAACTCCCAAACCGCTGCGCAGAAGTCAACCAAACTTCACCCATTAGTGTATTGTATCACAATCTAGTAGTTACATGTGGAAATTTGGTTATAGGACATTTGATTTGAGCGCAATCCTCAAACTTAGGTCAAAAAAGCCATTTAAGCCTTTTCACAGTGAGATCTATGCGATATGGCCGAGAAATGTAATTTTGATGTTAACTCCCAAACCGCTGCGCAGAAGTCAACCAAACTTCACCCAATAGTGTATTGTATCACAATCTAGTAGTTACATTTGAAAATTTTGTTCTAGGAAATTTTGTTTGAGCGCAATCATCAAACTTAATTAAAAAAGTCATTTAAGCCTTTTCACAGTGAGATCTATGCGATATGGCCGAGAAATGTAATTTTGATGTTAACTCCCAAACCGCTGCGCAGAAGTCAACCAAACTTCACCCATTAGTGTATTTTATCACAATCTAGTAGTTACATGTGGAAATTTGGTTCTAGGACATTTGATTTGAGCGCAATCCTCAAACTTAGGTCAAAAAAGCCATTTAAGCCTTTTCACAGTGAGATCTATGCGATATGGCCGAGAAATGTAATTTTGATGTTAACTCCCAAACCGCTGCGCAGAAGTCAACCAAACTTCACCCAATAGTGTATTGTATCACATTCTAGTAGTTACATTTGAAAATTTCGTTCTAGGACATTTGGTTTGAGCGCAATCCTCAAACTTAGGTCAAAAAAGCCATTTAAGCCTTTTCACAGTGAGATCTATGCGATATGGCCGAGAAATGTAATTTTGATGTTAACTCCCAAACCGCTGCGCAGAAGTCAACCAAACTTCACCCAATAGTGTATTGTATCACAATCTAGTAGTTACATTTGAAAATTTTGTTCTAGGACATTTTGTTTGAACGCAATCATCAAACTTAATTAAAAAAGTCATTTAAGCCTTTTCACAGTGAGATCTATGCGATATGGCCGAGAAATGTAATTTTGATGTTAACTCCCAAACCGCTGCGCAGAAGTCAACCAAACTTCACCCATTAGTGTATTGTATCACAATCTAGTAGTTACATGTGGAAATTTGGTTATAGGACATTTGATTTGAGCGCAATCCTCAAACTTAGGTCAAAAAAGCCATTTAAGCCTTTTCACAGTGAGATCTATGCGATATAGCCGAGAAATGTAATTTTGATGTTAACTCCCAAACCGCTGCGCAGAAGTCAACCAAACTTCACCCAATAGTGTATTGTATCACAATCTAGTAGTTACATTTGAAAATTTTGTTCTAGGAAATTTTGTTTGAGCGCAATCATCAAACTTAATTAAAAAAGTCATTTAAGCCTTTTCACAGTGAGATCTATGCGATATGGCCGAGAAATGTAATTTTTATGTTAACTCCCAAACCGCTGCGCAGAAGTCAACCAAACTTCACCCATTAGTGTATTTTATCACAATCTAGTAGTTACATGTGGAAATTTGGTTCTAGGACATTTGATTTGAGCGCAATCCTCAAACTTAGGTCAAAAAAGCCATTTAAGCCTTTTCACAGTGAGATCTATGCGATATGGCCGAGAAATGTAATTTTGATGTTAACTCCCAAACCGCTGCGCAGAAGTCAACCAAACTTCACCCAATAGTGTATTGTATCACATTCTAGTAGTTACATTTGAAAATTTTGTTCTAGGACATTTGGTTTGAGCGCAATCCTCAAACTTAGGTCAAAAAAGCCATTTAAGCCTTTTCACAGTGAGATCTATGCGATATGGCCGAGAAATGTAATTTTGATGTTAACTCCCAAACCGCTGCGCAGAAGTCAACCAAACTTCACCCAATAGTGTATTGTATCACATTCTAGTAGTTACATTTGAAAATTTCGTTCTAGGACATTTGGTTTGAGCGCAATCCTCAAACTTAGGTCAAAAAAGCCATTTAAGCCTTTTCACAGTGAGATCTATGCGATATGGCCGAGAAATGTAATTTTGATGTTAACTCCCAAACCGCTGCGCAGAAGTCAACCAAACTTCACCCAATAGTGTATTGTATCACAATCTAGTAGTTACATTTGAAAATTTTGTTCTAGGACATTTTGTTTGAACGCAATCATCAAACTTAATTAAAAAAGTCATTTAAGCCTTTTCACAGTGAGATCTATGCGATATGGCCGAGAAATGTAATTTTGATGTTAACTCCCAAACCGCTGCGCAGAAGTCATCCAAACTTCACCCAATAGTGTATTGTATCACAATCTAGTAGTTACATTTGAAAATTTTGTTCTAGGACATTTTGTTTGAGCGCAATCCTCAAACTTAGGTCAAAAAAGCCATTTAAGCCTTTTCACAGTGAGATCTATGCGATATGGCCGAGAAATGTAATTTTGATGTTAACTCCCAAACCGCTGCGCAGAAGTCAACCAAACTTCACCCAATAGTGTATTGTATCACAATCTAGTAGTTACATTTAAAAATTTTGTTCTAGGACATTTTGTTTGAACGCAATCATCAAACTTAATTAAAAAAGTCATTTAAGCCTTTTCACAGTGAGATCTATGCGATATGGCCGAGAAATGTAATTTTGATGTTAACTCCCAAACCGCTGCGCAGAAGTCAACCAAACTTCACCCAATAGTGTATTGTATCACAATCTAGTAGTTACATTTGAAAATTTTGTTCTAGGACATTTTGTTTGAGCGCAATCCTCAAACTTAGGTCAAAAAAGCCATTTAAGCCTTTTCACAGTGAGATCTATGCGATATGGCCGAGAAATGTAATTTTGATGTTAACTCCCAAACCGCTGCGCAGAAGTCAACCAAACTTCACCCAATAGTGTATTGTATCACAATCTAGTAGTTACATTTGAAAATTTTGTTCTAGGACATTTTGTTTGAACGCAATCATCAAACTTAATTAAAAAAGTCATTTAAGCCTTTTCACAGTGAGATCTATGCGATATGGCCGAGAAATGTAATTTTGATGTTAACTCCCAAACCGCTGCGCAGAAATCAACCAAACTTCCCCCAATAGTGTATTGTATCACAATCTAGTAGTTACATTTGAAAATTTTGTTCTAGGAAATTTTGTTTGAGCGCAATCATCAAACTTAATTAAAAAAGTCATTTAAGCCTTTTCACAGTGAGATCTATGCGATATGGCCGAGAAATGTAATTTTGATGTTAACTCCCAAACCGCTGCGCAGAAGTCAACCAAACTTCACCCAATAGTGTATTGTATCACAATCTAGTAGTTACATTTAAAAATTTTGTTCTAGGACATTTTGTTTGAACGCAATCATCAAACTTAATTAAAAAAGTCATTTAAGCCTTTTCACAGTGAGATCTATGCGATATGGCCGAGAAATGTAATTTTGATGTTAACTCCCAAACCGCTGCGCAGAAGTCAACCAAACTTCACCCATTAGTGTATTGTATCACAATCTAGTAGTTACATGTGGAAATTTGGTTATAGGACATTTGATTTGAGCGCAATCCTCAAACTTAGGTCAAAAAAGCCATTTAAGCCTTTTCACAGTGAGATCTATGCGATATGGCCGAGAAATGTAATTTTGATAACTCCCAAACCGCTGCGCAGAAGTCAACCAAACTTCACCCAATAGTGTATTGTATCACAATCTAGTAGTTACATTTGAAAATTTTGTTCTAGGAAATTTTGTTTGAGCGCAATCATCAAACTTAATTAAAAAAGTCATTTAAGCCTTTTCACAGTGAGATCTATGCGATATGGCCGAGAAATGTAATTTTGATGTTAACTCCCAAACCGCTGCGCAGAAGTCAACCAAACTTCACCCATTAGTGTATTTTATCACAATCTAGTAGTTACATGTGGAAATTTGGTTCTAGGACATTTGATTTGAGCGCAATCCTCAAACTTAGGTCAAAAAAGCCATTTAAGCCTTTTCACAGTGAGATCTATGCGATATGGCCGAGAAATGTAATTTTGATGTTAACTCCCAAACCGCTGCGCAGAAGTCAACCAAACTTCACCCAATAGTGTATTGTATCACATTCTAGTAGTTACATTTGAAAATTTCGTTCTAGGACATTTGGTTTGAGCGCAATCCTCAAACTTAGGTCAAAAAAGCCATTTAAGCCTTTTCACAGTGAGATCTATGCGATATGGCCGAGAAATGTAATTTTGATGTTAACTCCCAAACCGCTGCGCAGAAGTCAACCAAACTTCACCCAATAGTGTATTGTATCACAATCTAGTAGTTACATTTGAAAATTTTGTTCTAGGACATTTTGTTTGAACGCAATCATCAAACTTAATTAAAAAAGTCATTTAAGCCTTTTCACAGTGAGATCTATGCGATATGGCCGAGAAATGTAATTTTGATGTTAACTCCCAAACCGCTGCGCAGAAGTCAACCAAACTTCACCCAATAGTGTATTGTATCACAATCTAGTAGTTACATTTGAAAATTTTGTTCTAGGACATTTTGTTTGAGCGCAATCCTCAAACTTAGGTCAAAAAAGCCATTTAAGCCTTTTCACAGTGAGATCTATGCGATATGGCCGAGAAATGTAATTTTGATGTTAACTCCCAAACCGCTGCGCAGAAGTCAACCAAACTTCACCCAATAGTGTATTGTATCACAATCTAGTAGTTACATTTGAAAATTTTGTTCTAGGACATTTTGTTTGAACGCAATCATCAAACTTAATTAAAAAAGTCATTTAAGCCTTTTCACAGTGAGATCTATGCGATATGGCCGAGAAATGTAATTTTGATGTTAACTCCCAAACCGCTGCGCAGAAGTCAACCAAACTTCACCCAATAGTGTATTGTATCACAATCTAGTAGTTACATTTGAAAATTTTGTTCTAGGAAATTTTGTTTGAGCGCAATCATCAAACTTAATTAAAAAAGTCATTTAAGCCTTTTCACAGTGAGATCTATGCGATATGGCCGAGAAATGTAATTTTGATGTTAACTCCCAAACCGCTGCGCAGAAGTCAACCAAACTTCACCCATTAGTGTATTTTATCACAATCTAGTAGTTACATGTGGAAATTTGGTTCTAGGACATTTGATTTGAGCGCAATCCTCAAACTTAGGTCAAAAAAGCCATTTAAGCCTTTTCACAGTGAGATCTATGCGATATGGCCGAGAAATGTAATTTTGATGTTAACTCCCAAACCGCTGCGCAGAAGTCAACCAAACTTCACCCAATAGTGTATTGTATCACATTCTAGTAGTTACATTTGAAAATTTCGTTCTAGGACATTTGGTTTGAGCGCAATCCTCAAACTTAGGTCAAAAAAGCCATTTAAGCCTTTTCACAGTGAGATCTATGCGATATGGCCGAGAAATGTAATTTTGATGTTAACTCCCAAACCGCTGCGCAGAAGTCAACCAAACTTCACCCAATAGTGTATTGTATCACAATCTAGTAGTTACATTTGAAAATTTTGTTCTAGGACATTTTGTTTGAACGCAATCATCAAACTTAATTAAAAAAGTCATTTAAGCCTTTTCACAGTGAGATCTATGCGATATGGCCGAGAAATGTAATTTTGATGTTAACTCCCAAACCGCTGCGCAGAAGTCAACCAAACTTCACCCAATAGTGTATTGTATCACAATCTAGTAGTTACATTTGAAAATTTTGTTCTAGGACATTTTGTTTGAGCGCAATCCTCAAACTTAGGTCAAAAAAGCCATTTAAGCCTTTTCACAGTGAGATCTATGCGATATGGCCGAGAAATGTAATTTTGATGTTAACTCCCAAACCGCTGCGCAGAAGTCAACCAAACTTCACCCATTAGTGTATTGTATCACAATCTAGTAGTTACATGTGGAAATTTGGTTATAGGACATTTGATTTGAGCGCAATCCTCAAACCTAGGTCAAAAAAGCCATTTAAGCCTTTTCACAGTGAGATCTATGCGATATAGCCGAGAAATGTAATTTTGATGTTAACTCCCAAACCGCTGCGCAGAAGTCAACCAAACTTCACCCAATAGTGTATTGTATCACAATCTAGTAGTTACATTTGAAAATTTTGTTCTAGGAAATTTTGTTTGAGCGCAATCATCAAACTTAATTAAAAAAGTCATTTAAGCCTTTTCACAGTGAGATCTATGCGATATGGCCGAGAAATGTAATTTTTATGTTAACTCCCAAACCGCTGCGCAGAAGTCAACCAAACTTCACCCATTAGTGTATTTTATCACAATCTAGTAGTTACATGTGGAAATTTGGTTCTAGGACATTTGATTTGAGCGCAATCCTCAAACTTAGGTCAAAAAAGCCATTTAAGCCTTTTCACAGTGAGATCTATGCGATATGGCCGAGAAATGTAATTTTGATGTTAACTCCCAAACCGCTGCGCAGAAGTCAACCAAACTTCACCCAATAGTGTATTGTATCACATTCTAGTAGTTACATTTGAAAATTTTGTTCTAGGACATTTGGTTTGAGCGCAATCCTCAAACTTAGGTCAAAAAAGCCATTTAAGCCTTTTCACAGTGAGATCTATGCGATATGGCCGAGAAATGTAATTTTGATGTTAACTCCCAAACCGCTGCGCAGAAGTCAACCAAACTTCACCCAATAGTGTATTGTATCACATTCTAGTAGTTACATTTGAAAATTTCGTTCTAGGACATTTGGTTTGAGCGCAATCCTCAAACTTAGGTCAAAAAACCAATTTAAGCCTTTTCACAGTGAGATCTATGCGATATGGCCGAGAAATGTAATTTTGATGTTAACTCCCAAACCGCTGCGCAGAAGTCAACCAAACTTCACCCAATAGTGTATTGTATCACAATCTAGTAGTTACATTTGAAAATTTTGTTCTAGGACATTTTGTTTGAACGCAATCATCAAACTTAATTAAAAAAGTCATTTAAGCCTTTTCACAGTGAGATCTATGCGATATGGCCGAGAAATGTAATTTTGATGTTAACTCCCAAACCGCTGCGCAGAAGTCATCCAAACTTCACCCAATAGTGTATTGTATCACAATCTAGTAGTTACATTTGAAAATTTTGTTCTAGGACATTTTGTTTGAGCGCAATCCTCAAACTTAGGTCAAAAAAGCCATTTAAGCCTTTTCACAGTGAGATCTATGCGATATGGCCGAGAAATGTAATTTTGATGTTAACTCCCAAACCGCTGCGCAGAAGTCAACCAAACTTCACCCAATAGTGTATTGTATCACAATCTAGTAGTTACATTTGAAAATTTTGTTCTAGGACATTTTGTTTGAACGCAATCATCAAACTTAATTAAAAAAGTCATTTAAGCCTTTTCACAGTGAGATCTATGCGATATGGCCGAGAAATGTAATTTTGATGTTAACTCCCAAACCGCTGCGCAGAAGTCAACCAAACTTCCACCAATAGTGTATTGTATCACAATCTAGTAGTTACATTTGAAAATTTTGTTCTAGGAAATTTTGTTTGAGCGCAATCATCAAACTTAATTAAAAAAGTCATTTAAGCCTTTTCACAGTGAGATCTATGCGATATGGCCGAGAAATGTAATTTTGATGTTAACTCCCAAACCGCTGCGCAGAAGTCAACCAAACTTCACCCAATAGTGTATTGTATCACAATCTAGTAGTTACATTTAAAAATTTTGTTCTAGGACATTTTGTTTGAACGCAATCATCAAACTTAATTAAAAAAGTCATTTAAGCCTTTTCACAGTGAGATCTATGCGATATGGCCGAGAAATGTAATTTTGATGTTAACTCCCAAACCGCTGCGCAGAAGTCAACCAAACTTCACCCATTAGTGTATTGTATCACAATCTAGTAGTTACATGTGGAAATTTGGTTATAGGACATTTGATTTGAGCGCAATCCTCAAACTTAGGTCAAAAAAGCCATTTAAGCCTTTTCACAGTGAGATCTATGCGATATGGCCGAGAAATGTAATTTTGATGTTAACTCCCAAACCGCTGCGCAGAAGTCAACCAAACTTCACCCAATAGTGTATTGTATCACAATCTAGTAGTTACATTTGAAAATTTTGTTCTAGGAAATTTTGTTTGAGCGCAATCATCAAACTTAATTAAAAAAGTCATTTAAGCCTTTTCACAGTGAGATCTATGCGATATGGCCGAGAAATGTAATTTTGATGTTAACTCCCAAACCGCTGCGCAGAAGTCAACCAAACTTCACCCATTAGTGTATTTTATCACAATCTAGTAGTTACATGTGGAAATTTGGTTCTAGGACATTTGATTTGAGCGCAATCCTCAAACTTAGGTCAAAAAAGCCATTTAAGCCTTTTCACAGTGAGATCTATGCGATATGGCCGAGAAATGTAATTTTGATGTTAACTCCCAAACCGCTGCGCAGAAGTCAACCAAACTTCACCCAATAGTGTATTGTATCACATTCTAGTAGTTACATTTGAAAATTTCGTTCTAGGACATTTGGTTTGAGCGCAATCCTCAAACTTAGGTCAAAAAAGCCATTTAAGCCTTTTCACAGTGAGATCTATGCGATATGGCCGAGAAATGTAATTTTGATGTTAACTCCCAAACCGCTGCGCAGAAGTCAACCAAACTTCACCCAATAGTGTATTGTATCACAATCTAGTAGTTACATTTGAAAATTTTGTTCTAGGACATTTTGTTTGAACGCAATCATCAAACTTAATTAAAAAAGTCATTTAAGCCTTTTCACAGTGAGATCTATGCGATATGGCCGAGAAATGTAATTTTGATGTTAACTCCCAAACCGCTGCGCAGAAGTCAACCAAACTTCACCCAATAGTGTATTGTATCACAATCTAGTAGTTACATTTGAAAATTTTGTTCTAGGACATTTTGTTTGAGCGCAATCCTCAAACTTAGGTCAAAAAAGCCATTTAAGCCTTTTCACAGTGAGATCTATGCGATATGGCCGAGAAATGTAATTTTGATGTTAACTCCCAAACCGCTGCGCAGAAGTCAACCAAACTTCACCCAATAGTGTATTGTATCACAATCTAGTAGTTACATTTGAAAATTTTGTTCTAGGACATTTTGTTTGAACGCAATCATCAAACTTAATTAAAAAAGTCATTTAAGCCTTTTCACAGTGAGATCTATGCGATATGGCCGAGAAATGTAATTTTGATGTTAACTCCCAAACCGCTGCGCAGAAGTCAACCAAACTTCACCCAATAGTGTATTGTATCACAATCTAGTAGTTACATTTGAAAATTTTGTTCTAGGAAATTTTGTTTGAGCGCAATCATCAAACTTAATTAAAAAAGTCATTTAAGCCTTTTCACAGTGAGATCTATGCGATATGGCCGAGAAATGTAATTTTGATGTTAACTCCCAAACCGCTGCGCAGAAGTCAACCAAACTTCACCCATTAGTGTATTTTATCACAATCTAGTAGTTACATGTGGAAATTTGGTTCTAGGACATTTGATTTGAGCGCAATCCTCAAACTTAGGTCAAAAAAGCCATTTAAGCCTTTTCACAGTGAGATCTATGCGATATGGCCGAGAAATGTAATTTTTATGTTAACTCCCAAACCGCTGCGCAGAAGTCAACCAAACTTCACCCAATAGTGTATTGTATCACAATCTAGTAGTTACATTTAAAAATTTTGTTCTAGGACATTTTGTTTGAACGCAATCATCAAACTTAATTAAAAAAGTCATTTAAGCCTTTTCACAGTGAGATCTATGCGATATGGCCGAGAAATGTAATTTTGATGTTAACTCCCAAACCGCTGCGCAGAAGTCAACCAAACTTCACCCATTAGTGTATTGTATCACAATCTAGTAGTTACATGTGGAAATTTGGTTATAGGACATTTGATTTGAGCGCAATCCTCAAACTTAGGTCAAAAAAGCCATTTAAGCCTTTTCACAGTGAGATCTATGCGATATGGCCGAGAAATGTAATTTTGATGTTAACTCCCAAACCGCTGCGCAGAAGTCAACCAAACTTCACCCAATAGTGTATTGTATCACAATCTAGTAGTTACATTTGAAAATTTTGTTCTAGGAAATTTTGTTTGAGCGCAATCATCAAACTTAATTAAAAAAGTCATTTAAGCCTTTTCACAGTGAGATCTATGCGATATGGCCGAGAAATGTAATTTTGATGTTAACTCCCAAACCGCTGCGCAGAAGTCAACCAAACTTCACCCATTAGTGTATTTTATCACAATCTAGTAGTTACATGTGGAAATTTGGTTCTAGGACATTTGATTTGAGCGCAATCCTCAAACTTAGGTCAAAAAAGCCATTTAAGCCTTTTCACAGTGAGATCTATGCGATATGGCCGAGAAATGTAATTTTGATGTTAACTCCCAAACCGCTGCGCAGAAGTCAACCAAACTTCACCCAATAGTGTATTGTATCACATTCTAGTAGTTACATTTGAAAATTTTGTTCTAGGACATTTTGTTTGAACGCAATCATCAAACTTAATTAAAAAAGTCATTTAAGCCTTTTCACAGTGAGATCTATGCGATATGGCCGAGAAATGTAATTTTGATGTTAACTCCCAAACCGCTGCGCAGAAGTCAACCAAACTTCACCCAATAGTGTATTGTATCACAATCTAGTAGTTACATTTGAAAATTTTGTTCTAGGAAATTTTGTTTGAGCGCAATCATCAAACTTAATTAAAAAAGTCATTTAAGCCTTTTCACAGTGAGATCTATGCGATATGGCCGAGAAATGTAATTTTGATGTTAACTCCCAAACCGCTGCGCAGAAGTCAACCAAACTTCACCCATTAGTGTATTTTATCACAATCTAGTAGTTACATGTGGAAATTTGGTTCTAGGACATTTGATTTGAGCGCAATCCTCAAACTTAGGTCAAAAAAGCCATTTAAGCCTTTTCACAGTGAGATCTATGCGATATGGCCGAGAAATGTAATTTTGATGTTAACTCCCAAACCGCTGCGCAGAAGTCAACCAAACTTCACCCAATAGTGTATTGTATCACAATCTAGTAGTTACATTTAAAAATTTTGTTCTAGGACATTTTGTTTGAACGCAATCATCAAACTTAATTAAAAAAGTCATTTAAGCCTTTTCACAGTGAGATCTATGCGATATGGCCGAGAAATGTAATTTTGATGTTAACTCCCAAACCGCTGCGCAGAAGTCAACCAAACTTCACCCATTAGTGTATTGTATCACAATCTAGTAGTTACATGTGGAAATTTGGTTATAGGACATTTGATTTGAGCGCAATCCTCAAACTTAGGTCAAAAAAGCCATTTAAGCCTTTTCACAGTGAGATCTATGCGATATGGCCGAGAAATGTAATTTTGATGTTAACTCCCAAACCGCTGCGCAGAAGTCAACCAAACTTCACCCAATAGTGTATTGTATCACAATCTAGTAGTTACATTTGAAAATTTTGTTCTAGGAAATTTTGTTTGAGCGCAATCATCAAACAATTAAAAAAGTCATTTAAGCCTTTTCACAGTGAGATCTATGCGATATGGCCGAGAAATGTAATTTTTATGTTAACTCCCAAACCGCTGCGCAGAAGTCAACCAAACTTCACCCATTAGTGTATTTTATCACAATCTAGTAGTTACATGTGGAAATTTGGTTCTAGGACATTTGATTTGAGCGCAATCCTCAAACTTAGGTCAAAAAAGCCATTTAAGCCTTTTCACAGTGAGATCTATGCGATATGGCCGAGAAATGTAATTTTGATGTTAACTCCCAAACCGCTGCGCAGAAGTCAACCAAACTTCACCCAATAGTGTATTGTATCACATTCTAGTAGTTACATTTGAAAATTTCGTTCTAGGACATTTGGTTTGAGCGCAATCCTCAAACTTAGGTCAAAAAAGCCATTTAAGCCTTTTCACAGTGAGATCTATGCGATATGGCCGAGAAATGTAATTTTGATGTTAACTCCCAAACCGCTGCGCAGAAGTCAACCAAACTTCACCCAATAGTGTATTGTATCACAATCTAGTAGTTACATTTGAAAATGTTGTTCTAGGACATTTTGTTTGAACGCAATCATCAAACTTAATTAAAAAAGTCATTTAAGCCTTTTCACAGTGAGATCTATGCGATATGGCCGAGAAATGTAATTTTGATGTTAACTCCCAAACCGCTGCGCAGAAGTCAACCAAACTTCACCCAATAGTGTATTGTATCACAATCTAGTAGTTACATTTGAAAATTTTGTTCTAGGACATTTTGTTTGAGCGCAATCCTCAAACTTAGGTCAAAAAAGCCATTTAAGCCTTTTCACAGTGAGATCTATGCGATATGGCCGAGAAATGTAATTTTGATGTTAACTCCCAAACCGCTGCGCAGAAGTCAACCAAACTTCACCCATTAGTGTATTTTATCACAATCTAGTAGTTACATGTGGAAATTTGGTTCTAGGACATTTGATTTGAGCGCAATCCTCAAACTTAGGTCAAAAAAGCCATTTAAGCCTTTTCACAGTGAGATCTATGCGATATGGCCGAGAAATGTAATTTTGATGTTAACTCCCAAACCGCTGCGCAGAAGTCAACCAAACTTCACCCAATAGTGTATTGTATCACAATCTAGTAGTTACATTTAAAAATTTTGTTCTAGGACATTTTGTTTGAACGCAATCATCAAACTTAATTAAAAAAGTCATTTAAGCCTTTTCACAGTGAGATCTATGCGATATGGCCGAGAAATGTAATTTTGATGTTAACTCCCAAACCGCTGCGCAGAAGTCAACCAAACTTCACCCATTAGTGTATTGTATCACAATCTAGTAGTTACATGTGGAAATTTGGTTCTAGGACATTTTGTTTGAGCGCAATCCTCAAACTTAGGTCAAAAAAGCCATTTAAGCCTTTTCACAGTGAGATCTATGCGATATGGCCGAGAAATGTAATTTTGATGTTAACTCCCAAACCGCTGCGCAGAAGTCAACCAAACTTCACCCAATAGTGTATTGTATCACAATCTAGTAGTTACATTTGAAAATTTTGTTCTAGGACATTTTGTTTGAACGCAATCATCAAACTTAATTAAAAAAGTCATTTAAGCCTTTTCACAGTGAGATCTATGCGATATGGCCGAGAAATGTAATTTTGATGTTAACTCCCAAACCGCTGCGCAGAAGTCAACCAAACTTCACCCAATAGTGTATTGTATCACAATCTAGTAGTTACATTTGAAAATTTTGTTCTAGGAAATTTTGTTTGAGCGCAATCATCAAACTTAATTAAAAAAGTCATTTAAGCCTTTTCACAGTGAGATCTATGCGATATGGCCGAGAAATGTAATTTTGATGTTAACTCCCAAACCGCTGCGCAGAAGTCAACCAAACTTCACCCATTAGTGTATTTTATCACAATCTAGTAGTTACATGTGGAAATTTGGTTCTAGGACATTTGATTTGAGCGCAATCCTCAAACTTAGGTCAAAAAAGCCATTTAAGCCTTTTCACAGTGAGATCTATGCGATATGGCCGAGAAATGTAATTTTGATGTTAACTCCCAAACCGCTGCGCAGAAGTCAACCAAACTTCACCCAATAGTGTATTGTATCACAATCTAGTAGTTACATTTAAAAATTTTGTTCTAGGACATTTTGTTTGAACGCAATCATCAAACTTAATTAAAAAAGTCATTTAAGCCTTTTCACAGTGAGATCTATGCGATATGGCCGAGAAATGTAATTTTGATGTTAACTCCCAAACCGCTGCGCAGAAGTCAACCAAACTTCACCCATTAGTGTATTTTATCACAATCTAGTAGTTACATGTGGAAATTTCGTTCTAGGACATTTGATTTGAGCGCAATCCTCAAACTTAGGTCAAAAAAGCCATTTAAGCCTTTTCACAGTGAGATCTATGCGATATGGCCGAGAAATGTAATTTTGATGTTAACTCCCAAACCGCTGCGCAGAAGTCAACCAAACTTCACCCAATAGTGTATTGTATCACATTCTAGTAGTTACATTTGAAAATTTCGTTCTAGGACATTTGGTTTGAGCGCAATCCTCAAACTTAGGTCAAAAAAGCCATTTAAGCCTTTTCACAGTGAGATCTATGCGATATGGCCGAGAAATGTAATTTTGATGTTAACTCCCAAACCGCTGCGCAGAAGTCAACCAAACTTCACCCAATAGTGTATTGTATCACAATCTAGTAGTTACATTTGAAAATTTTGTTCTAGGACATTTTGTTTGAACGCAATCATCAAACTTAATTAAAAAAGTCATTTAAGCCTTTTCACAGTTAGATCTATGCGATATGGCCGAGAAATGTAATTTTGATGTTAACTCCCAAACCGCTGCGCAGAAGTCAACCAAACTTCACCCAATAGTGTATTGTATCACAATCTAGTAGTTACATTTGAAAATTTTGTTCTAGGACATTTTGTTTGAGCGCAATCCTCAAACTTAGGTCAAAAAAGCCATTTAAGCCTTTTCACAGTGAGATCTATGCGATATGGCCGAGAAATGTAATTTTGATGTTAACTCCCAAACCGCTGCGCAGAAGTCAACCAAACTTCACCCATTAGTGTATTGTATCACAATCTAGTAGTTACATGTGGAAATTTGGTTATAGGACATTTGATTTGAGCGCAATCCTCAAACTTAGGTCAAAAAATCCATTTAAGCCTTTTCACAGTGAGATCTATGCGATATGGCCGAGAAATGTAATTTTGATGTTAACTCCCAAACCGCTGCGCAGAAGTCAACCAAACTTCACCCAATAGTGTATTGTATCACATTCTAGTAGTTACATTTTAAAATTTCGTTCAAGGACATTTGGTTTGAGCGCAATTATTAAACTTAGGTCAAAAAAGCCATTTAAGCCTTTTCACAGTGAGATCTATGCGATATGGCCGAGAAATGTAATTTTGATGTTAACTCCCAAACCGCTGCGCAGAAGTAAACCAAACTTCACCCATTAGTGTATTGTATCACAATCTAGTAGTTACATGTGGAAATTTGGTTCTAGGACATTTGATTTGAGCGCAATCCTCAAACTTAGGTCAAAAAAGCCATTTAAGCCTTTTCACAGTGAGATCTATGCGATATGGCCGAGAAATGTAATTTTGATGTTAACTCCCAAACCGCTGCGCAGAAGTCAACCAAACTTCACCCAATAGTGTATTGTATCACATTCTAGTAGTTACATTTTAAAATTTCGTTCTAGGACATTTGGTTTGAGCGCAATTATTAAACTTAGGTCAAAAAAGCCATTTAAGCCTTTTCACAGTGAGATCTATGCGATATGGCCGAGAAATGTAATTTTGATGTTAACTCCCAAACCGCTGCGCAGAAGTAAACCAAACTTCACCCATTAGTGTATTGTATCACAATCTAGTAGTTACATGTGGAAATTTGGTTCTAGGACATTTGATTTGAGCGCAATCCTCAAACTTAGGTCAAAAAAG